>NC_073313.1:210604065-210796565 GCF_027595985.1 Sorex araneus | reverse complement strand
TATCCCAGTCTTCTGAGTTAATCCTATGTGAACTCCCTCCTCAAACTCTGTAATAGTTTTTAGAAAAAAATTTGTTCTAACTTATAATGGACAGAATAGTCATTTCTGCAGATATTTCAGTAAGTGTAAGGTAGTAGCCAGTGTAGGCGTAAAAACAGAACTCAGTCTTGCTTGGTTACAATGACAGGAAAGATAACCAGTGTTAGATAACACTGGGTTGTCTTTGCTGCTCCTATAGGGAACATAAGGTTTATTGAGCCACTCCCACAACAGTGCAACTGAGACACACTCAATTCCGTCAGGCACTAGTAATCTTAAATTGCTTTTCTCTTTCCTTTATGTTATTTGTATGGTTTATTTAGCAATGACCTTTTTGTATAGACACAGGAAGACAATTGATGATATGCTATGTAACATGGGAGTTAATTGACTCCAAAATAATATTTACTCCTGGGAATCCATACTTACTTGATCCATATTTACTCAGTTGCCCTTAGTTCCTAGCACTCTAGGAACAGGGTCCTTATGAGGGATGGGACGGACCCAGAAAAAGCTGTGAGTTATCCTGGCATAGAAATAGGCCAGGCCAAGTGCCATAATACTTAACTATCAGTTAAGAGCATGGTTGTGGACAAACTATCATTACTTGAAAGAGGCAACTGAATTAGGACCCTGCTGGGTTAGGAAGACTAACCTCGCCTGAAGACTGTGGTCTGGAATGTATAGCAAGATGTCCCCAGGAAGAACCAAACTTTCAGCTTAGTATATCTCTTACTGTGCTCATACAAAATGACATTGCTAGAAATATTTTAAGAATTTACTATGTAAATATAAGTAAATTTACTATGACTGTTTTAGTGGATTATTAGTGGAGGATAAAGTAATACACCCTGGATGAAATCTCGCCCTTGAGCAGACCTCCTAGTAATCTTGAGTAATCTCCTTAAATGAGATTTTGTCCTTGAGAAGGAGTGGCCTTTACCTCTCTTTGTTGATTTGTTAATATTCAAGCCCAACTTTGTATCCCCATCCTACATGATTCCTATATAACTGTGCTGTAAGGGTTTGTGGGAGGACAGAGACTGAAGACTGGAGACAATGGAGTAAGACTTGAGGGAAGACCCAAAACTGAGATGACAGAGTAAGACTTACAGGGGAGATTGAATACTGGAGATGATGAAGACTTGTGGGAGAGACCAGAGACTGAAGACGAGAGACTAGAGATAAGACTGGAGGGAGCCGGACAATCACGAGGAAGGAGATGAAGACTGGTGCTGAAAACTAGACGCTGAGGACAGAAGGTTGACAACAAGATGTTGAAGGTGAGAAGAACTTAGACTTTAGAGACTTTGAGGTCTGTGAGGAGACTTGGGTGATGGAACTCTGATAACTGGTACTATTGCTATAATGACGACTATGGCTGCACCATAAAGGGAGAGTTTGCCCACTGCCTGTCCTTTGCCTGTCATCTGAAAAAGCCTGGGGAGGCAGTTCTTGGCCACCAAACTTGTACTACCTGTGTGCGGGCCCACCACCACCAGCAGCACCACCAGTATCACCACCAGCACCATCACCGCAACGCTTTCTTCTTTTTATCTTCTCTATTGTGTTGTGAAAACTCACAGGCCAGAGTGATTGTATAGCAGGCAGGGCACTTGCCTTGCATGTGGTTGACCTGAGTTTGATCTCTGCTCCTCATATGATTCCTCACAAGTCCTTCCCTGAGCAGCACTGGATGTGGCCCCCAACAAAACAAAACAAAACAAAAAAATAATGACAGGAAAGAAAAGCTCAAGAGTATTCAACCACAGACAATATAAGCTGGATTTTAAGATTCAGAAAGGTGATTGTAGTACCAGAGTTTGACTTAGAAGACAAGGAAACTTTACGTGTATTGATTTTAGAATGCTTAGTAAATCTTGTGCAGGATTCTTGGCTCTGAATTTCTTTGGCTATCAAAATAGCATTCATCTCACAAAGGTACCATGCATATCACACATGCAGAAGTCTCTTTAGACCTTTGCTATTCGTCTGACAGGTTCTGATTTTGCACCCAGTGGATGTATAGGTTCAGGGCATATGGACCTAATAGAACAAATGCAATAAAACAAGTCATAAGAGAAAGACCCTGTGATCTATAATACTTGGATTTTCTTCTGACACCTTGTGAACTAGGTTAAAAGGTTGTGGTAGGGTCAGAATCCAGAATTTTATTGGAAAAGTTCCACAGAATGATTCAGGGCTGGGCTGCTTCAGAGAGCAGTACTAAGAGAGAATGGCTAATGGAGAGTCATAGGAGCAGCCCGATGAGAACTAGGGGTCTGAAAAAGCACTCCAGGCTGGATTTCTCCCTCATCCCAAAGTCCCATAGCCCTATAAGAAAAACCAAGTCATCTGTATGTACAAAACATTGTACTTTTTTTCTCTTCCAGTTTTGAGACTCAAAGGCCTGTCTAACATTTTCTGTAAGTGAGAGACAGACTCCCTCAGCCTGGGGCTTACTCTGGGGATATCTATGGTTTGTGATGATGCTCAAAGGCAATAACTGTGCTATGGTCAGTGCTGAGTGCTCTCAGGCCTGCTGCCACCAACAACACATCTTGTCACTCTACCCATGCCTGTCTTGGAGCTGTACTGGAATCCTTGAGAATGCACATGGCCACCCACTTCTCCTCTCTGACAGGAAAGCATTGTGCTTGCACCAACATGTCTCAGTTTGTGTTCACTTGTTTTTCTGGAAGGGTCTACCTTCCCCACCAAATCTCAGAATGATGTCAGCATAACCAGATCCTGAAGCTCAAGCTGGAATGTTTGATTAACTAAAGACTTACAACCAAGGAATCCTGAAACCATGTTTGTTTTTATTCAACAGAATCTGGAAAACACTTTTCTGATCTGTGAAGCCCCTGGGCATGTTCCTGAAGATATCTCTCCTGACTTTGTTAGCCTATATCAAACCTCTTCTTAGTTCTCAGGGACTAGCAGAACGCTGACTCTGAACTCTGAGCTTTGTTGCCAAATCCCTGATGATGACAGCTAAATTCTAATCTGCCAACCATAGTCTTTCTCTTGTACCAGTGGGGTAATGTTACAGGTTGCCTACAGGTGAGTTGTGGTTGAAGGACTAGATCTGGGGATTAGACTACTTGGGTTTGAATCTTGTCTCTATCACTTATTAGCTCTTTGGGAAGCTCATTCCTCAAGCCTATACTTTTTTTTTTTCTTTTTGGGTCACAGCCGGCCATGCACAGGAGTTACTCCTGGATCTGCACTCAGGAATTACTTCTGGCGGTGCTCAGGGGACCATATGGGATGCTGGGATTTGAACCAAGGTCAGCTGCATGCAAAGCAAACACCCTACCCACTGTGCTATCGCTCCAGCCCCTCAAGTCTATACTTTCTCATCTGTAAATGGGTTAATGATAAGTCATGGTATATTATAAATATTCACTGAAGTAAATGCATAGACTACTGCAATGTTTAGTGCATTATAAGTGTCCATAAATGTTAATTATTATAATAAACACATGATTCTTATTTTGAATATAATTTGGGGCTTCTGCGGGGAAAAGTCTTATTCTTGTACTCTACTGATTGTAATGTTTTATTATTATTAGATTCTTAAATTATGTGGGGTGATCAAGACAGAAAAACATGCCCTTTCTGCAAAAGAATGAAAGCCTACAAATCTAGAGTTTAAAAAAAATCTTAATTTTTTTGAGCCTTTTCAATAACTGTCTGTTGTGTGGGTAATGTAATTACCGGTGGAAAATAAATAAAAATCCAAACTCCATAAATTACATTTTCATTGAATTTCTTTGCTTATTTTATAAAGGGATAAGACTTTGGATTTTGAAATTTATTCTACTTTATTTTTTATGTGCTAAGTCTTGACATAGTATGCATTTTAATGTATTCATTCATGTCCAGTTTCAACAAAACTGGGTGGGAATGAGTGCCCCATAATTCATGTACTAGAATGTCTTATTGCAATTATAAAATTTTATTATAAAATGTTTTTTTAATATTTATATTGTTAATTAAATGGTGGTGAATCCTCATAAATTCTGAAGAAAATAATGGCCCATTAGTTCCTGTTCAGACTTCTTATTAGCCAATCCGAATATTTGATTTCTTCTTCTAAAACATTTAGATGTTTGATGGTAAAGCTTGCTGATAATGCTGTCCGCTTTCTTTCTCTGTGGAGTCTCTGAAAGATGAAAACGCAAAAAAGCAGTTTGCAGCTGTACTGAAGCTATTATATGGTGGTCATTTCCTATGGCTAATTTTTGTTTTGGAATCACACCTGGTGACGCTCAAGGACTACTTCTGGCTTAATACTCCGGGATCACTCCTGGGGGACCATAGTACCAGGGTAGGAAAATTTTCAGATCTCTTTGTGGTAATTAAAAAAAAGAAAGTCCTGTTCAGCTTTAGCTTCTAAGGAAGTTTGTATACAAGGGATGAAAATATATGCTGACTACTAAAACAGCAACCATATCTTCCTATACACCCCTTCATAGATGCATGTATGCATGTATAGTTGTATAAAAATAAAAAGAAAAGGCGTGGGCGAGGGAAGGGACGCCTCACCGCACCGAGCCAGGCACAGGGCCTAGGGCAGCAGCCGTCTCTCCCGCCACCCGAGTTCGGTAGCCTCCAGCCGCTTCCCCCACCCCTGGGAGGTTGATGGCGAAGATGTGGCAGGCGAAGGAAGGAATGGAGCCATGATGGTTGGTCTCACTTGCAGTTTATTCCAGTCTTCCCTCTATACACTCTCTGTCCTCTCTACACCTTTTGGCCCCTATACACTTTCCATCTCTATACACTTTCCCGCCTCTATACACTTTCCACCTCTATACACTTTCCACCCCCTCACCTTCTCTCCAACCCCTTTTATTGATCATGGCCCTTCCAAAGGGCGCAATACATTGACGTCACCAAAGGCACCAAAAGATCTTACAGGAAGAACATTGAGGCAACATAATTCTCTTGCATCTGCAGGCCATTAATCTAGATACAAAGATTACAAAGCCAAAACTGAAGCCTCCATTGGGCTGAAAGCACTAGGCTTTACATCCCAAAGACCGGGCTGGGCTGCAGCAAGAAATCTACATGTCAATTACAAACTAGACAGCACCTGAAATTTACATCCCAAAGACTAGGCTAGGCCAGAGCCTGGAATCTACAAAGTCAAGTCAAACCTGGCTAGCACCTAAGATCTGCGGGTCAAAGATCAGCTAGGTTTCTGTGACAAAAGGTTTCTGACAAAACTCCAGAAGGCAGCTGGAAAAGGGGAAATATTCCAACATATAGTCACATGTGATTTCAGTTAGACATCAAATGGTGATGCAATGATCAAATCTAAGATAGCAAGCAAAATATAGGTTGCCATAACTCCAGGACAATGATCTGGACCCACACTGATCAATAACCATTAGCCACATGTGACAACTAAGTACTTGAAATGTAGATAGTGCAACTGAGGAAGCAAATTAAATTTTTTTCACTTGTATCACTTGTCTTCCCGTTGATCTTTGACTTGCTCAAGCAGGTGCCAGTAAAGTTTCCATTTGTCCCTGTCACGTGCTAGTGTAACCCAATGATATCTGCTCGCTCCAGGAACAGGAAGAGCCTCAAACCGTTCGTTCACGGTTTTGATGAAGAAGTCTGACCATCTCGTTGGTGGGCAGTCATGAGGTCTTTTGACATCCCGTGGAATCCAGTCAGTAACAGCTCTAGTCCAGCAGTCATCTCTGAATCACATTACGTGTCCGGCCCATCTGATTTTTGACGCTTGGCAAACGAGACAGCATCCCTGATTCTTGACTGTCAACAGAGGTTCGGAACTCCGAATTCCTTCTCTCACTTGAGTGAAATGTGATACTCCAAACATAGCTCTTTTGATTCCTCTTTGGGATATCCAAATAGCATTCTCATCCTGTTTTCGTAGGGCCCAGGTCTCTGAGGCATATGTTAGTGCAGGAAGAATGGTGGAGTTGAAAAGATGTGCCCAGAGCCAGAGGTTCTTTGTCATCTTAACCACTTCTTAATGCTCTTGAAGGTGTTCCATGCTGCTCTCTTCCTCTGCGCAGTTCTGGCACCATGTCATTCCTCATGTTAGTTCTCTACCCAGGTACACATAGCTGCTGCCTTTGGAGATGTTTGTTCCATTGAGAGAAAATGGAACGTCAGGGACTAGTTCATTTTTCATGAGCATTGTTTTGGTGAGATTCAGCTGCAGTCTGACCTTTCCATACTAAATGTTGAAGTTGGCCAGCATTTGTGCCGCTTGGCTAATGTTTGGTGTTTTGAGAATGATGTCATCAGCGAAGCAGAGGTGGTGTAGTTGCTGGCCGTCTATATTCACTCCCATTCCTTCCCATTCCAGTCATTGAATGATGTTCTCGAGGGTGGCACTGAAAAGTTTTTGTGAAATGGTATCGCCGTGCTGAACCCCTCTCTTTACATCAATGATCACTTCCTTGTAGAATGGTGAGATCCTGGTGGTGAATCCATAATACAGCTCATGGAGGATCTTGATGTACTGAGTTTGAACACACTGTTTGACTAGGGCTTCGATGACCACTTCAGTCTCAACAGAAACAAAGGCCTTATTTAAATCAATAAACATTAGACAGAGTGGCATCTTGAACTCTCGAGAAACTTCAATGAACTTGGTCACTGTGTGGATATGGTAGACTGTGCTGAATCCTTTTTCAGAACCCGGCTTGCTTGCATGGTTGTGCTTCATCTAGTGTTCTGCCTATTCTATTCTGGATGACTCAAGTGAACAACTTGTAGACGACAGACAACAAGCAGATTGGGTGATAGTTTCTGATGTCATGGATGTCTCCCTTCTTGTACAACAGAACGGTCCTACTGGTTTTCCATTGGGACGGAACTTTGCATTCATACAGATAGCATGTGAAGAGCCAAGCCAGTGTATTGATGAGTACTGGTGGCAGATTCTTCAGGTGTCCGGGTCTGACCTTGTCTGACCAGGTGCTGTACATGTCTTTACCGACGAAATGGAGTGTCGGATTTCAGAAGGGAGGACATTGGGAACGACATATCCATCCTGCGGAATTTGCTATGTGTGCAGGTGGACAGGGCTGTCAAAGAGATCCAAATAGAAGTCATAAATAATCCTCTCCATTGCCCTTCTGGAAGATGTGATAAATCCATCAGGACGTCGGAGGGCAGTCATCTTGGTCTAGTAGTTGGCGGAGGACAGGCGAGTGTTGTGAATACTTTTCCTGGCTTCTGCTGCATCAGCCAACACTTCTGCTCTTCTCTCTTTGAGGTCTTCCTTTGTCGCAGAGAAGCAATAATTTTTTTAACTTTTAAATTATTAATATTTGAATGTAAGTAGCCTGCCAAATAAACCCAGTTTCTCAGTCACACTTGTTGCATTTCAGTTGCTTAGAAGTCATGTGTACTAAGTAACCATCTGTGGCTGCCAGAACAGTTCAGATCTTGGGCATTATTATCAAAGTTCAATGAAGCAAGATCTTCATTTTGAAGAAGGATGTTAAGAAGATGAAGCATCTTTCCTCTTATGATCATTGCATTGTATGTTCAAACATTTGCAGCACTAGAGAAATATGGGTTTTAGAAGGAATGAGGGGGGATTAATAGCTTTGTGCTGCAGCCAGAACTCTGGAGAGGACACTTATTCTGAAAGAGGCCACAACATCTTCCATGTGTCTAATGTGCTGATTGACAGAAATGTGAACTTAGTAGTGATAGGTGACACTAGTGCCATGTTAATGAAGAAAAATGACAAAATAACAGCCATGGGGAGATCTTTTTATCTTTTTCTCCCATGCGACCTATTGCTTGGGAGGACAGTCTTAGAACCCAAACATTATTTTTATTTTCATTTATTTGCAAACTTCTATATGCTTGTGATTCATCTGGGAATCTTGTTAAAAGGTCAGTTCACATTTAATAAGTATTCAGTGCAGTCTACATTTCTAACAAGTAACCAAACAATATGAATATTGAGAACCATACTTTGGGTTACAAGGATCCTGAAATATCAAGGAAACATTTACATGTCAGACATTCTATATAAACATTGTTCCAAATACTGGTTAAAATATAGAAAGCCCATTAAGATGAAAATATATACTGTTGAATCAGAAAAAAATATTCACACATAATACATCTGAGAAAAGACTCATATCCAAGACATATAAGGAACTCACAAAACCCAACAATAATAAACTAAACACATTAATCAAAAATGGGTAGAAAAGCTAAATAGACACTGAATCAAAGAAGACATGCAGATAGCAAAAGGCACATGACTTTAAGAATGATCATTATAACTTTATAAGAAAAATCAAAGCAAAACAATGATCATTTCACACTGTGAGAATGATCCACACCTAAAGGCTAGAAAGAAGTAATGGTGAGATATACAGAAACAGATTCTTGGAAATACAATTTGGAAAACAGTATGGCGAAATCTCAAAATATTAGAAAATGAACCTGCCATAAGATCCAGTAATTCCACTTTATATATTTATCTAAAGAATGCAACACATTAATTTAAGAAAAATACATCTATGCTCATTTTGATGCTATTTACAATCAAACTCAGAGCCCACTAGTAAGAGTGGATACAGAATAGAATACTAACCAGTCATAAGAAAAACCCAAAAAGCTTACCTTTTATGACAACAAAGAACTGGAGTGCCTCCTACTAAGTAAAGTAAGTCAGAGAAAAAAAACAGATTATTTTACTCACACGTAAGATATAGAGAAGTAAAGTTGGGACAAACAAATCTGGGAATTCAGATTATCAATATACAGATATTAAAGAGGGATATGGGAAGGGGCCCATTGTACTTTGGGGAGGACTCTTGCCTTGCACGTGGCTGACCCTGGTTCAATCCCTGGCATCTCATTTGGTCTCCAGAGTATCACCAGGAGTAATTACTGAGTTGAAGACAGAAGCCCTAAACACTTTCAGGTGTGACCCTGAAGCCAAAAATTTTTCAAAAAGAAGAATGACTGAAGAATATTAGCACTTTAGAAGTCGTATATTTTGAAGAAATGTGAAATTGTACAATTAAAACATACAGTTCTGTAACTTGCCCAGTTGCATCAGTTTCAACCAGTCGGGCTTCCAGAGTCTAGAGAGACTATAAGTATTCTTATTTACTCAAAGTAGAGGAAGCAGAGAATATAGAAATAAGAATACAGGAAGTAGAGAATGTCAGAATACAGAAAGGTGAATATCACTGAATTCACTGTATCACTGTCATCCCATTGCTCATCGATTTGCTTGAGTAAGCACCAGTAACGTCTCTATTGTGAGACTTGTTACTGTTGTTGGCATATCAAATACACCACGGGTAGCTTGCGAGGCTCTGCCGTGCAGGCAAGATACTCTTGGTAGCTTGCCGGGCTCTCTGAGAGGGGCACAAGAATCAAACACAGGTCAGCCTCGTGCAAGGCAAACACCCTAGCTGCTAGGCTATAGCTCCAGCCCCAAAACATGAGAACTAATGTCTCAAGAAAATATTTGATTGCCAAGACTTGAGATTTTACTCTGTGATAGAATGCGTGCTTTGCACATGTAGAGCTCTGCATTAAAAAAAAAAAAAGAAAAGAAAAAGATGAAAAAGAAAGGAAAAAAAGGGCAGAAAAGCAAAAACATAGTTCTATCTTTGTGTAAATCAGGAAACCACTATTTCAAGCCCAGATAAAGGAAATTACTGAGGAGGAGGCAAGGGACACTGCTTTTTCAATTTTGTTCTTTTTTTTTTTTAATTAGGTTTGTTACTGGAAACCCCAAGACTGGTGTAAATATGTTCTGATGTTTCCAAACAAAAATGTGTACCATTTAGAGACTAGAGAAATAATGGGTAGGATTCGTGCCTTACATGTAGCCAACCCAACTTTGATCCATGGCATCATATACAGTCACCTGAACTGTATACCTGAGCACACAGCCAGGAATAAGCTTGGAGCACTACTGGGTGTGGCTCCAAAACAAGTAGCAAAGCAAAAAAAAATGCAGTATTTAAATAATTTAAGAGCATTGGGCTAAGAAAATTCTCTCAAAATTCTTACACAAATAAAAAGCTAGTTACATGTTTTGTTTTCATATTGTTGTGATTTTTTCTGTAACACTAGTCCTCTGAACAGAAAGCAGTTTCTTTCTGATACAGTGATTTAGAGCTATTTGAAGAAGGAATCGATTGTAGGTAGAGGCTAGATATTGATCACAAGGGGGAAAGGGAAACTAGAACATTTCTCAAATGGAGAAAAATTCAGAATTAGAAGCCAGAAAACAAGAAAGTTGCTGCTTGGAAAAATCTGACTTGGAGCTATCATAATATCTAAATGAGCTGTAGAACTTTTCTTTTTCTGATCAAGATGGAGAAGCTGGACTAGCCCAAGAAGCAAAGGATTGAGAAAGAAGGTCTCTGATCCTCAGTAAATTCCAATAAGCTTGGCATAACAGATGTGATTGCCTGAAAGGACCATTGAGCTATCCTGAGTTATCGCTTTGGGTTCATGGGAAGAAACTTTAGACCAATCTTCCCCAAAGTTAAATCATCCTTCTCCTGAGACTACTTTTGGTTCCAGAAACTGCTTGCAACCATGTCTCTAGATTGTGAACTAAGCCATTGCCCCATACTGCCCCAGGAAGGGAAATTATGCAATTTCTAACATAAATCTCCCTGGACTTAATTACTAAAATATAGAAATCCTAAACCACGCGGCCACTACTGTGGCCGCACAACTTCATATCTCTCCATCCTCAGCAATGGAAAACTAATTATCAAATGCTTCCTTGTGAGTAGGGCTGTTTTTTTTTGGGGGGGGGGAACTCCAACAACAATAGTGAGTTTTGTGTTGAAATATGGAATGTAATCAAGGTAAAGAGAAAATGAAGTGAAATTTATCAGTTATGCAGGCGGGGGCTAGGGAGGGTGGGGGGTGGGAGGTATACTGGGGTTTTTGGTGGTGGAATATGGGCACTGGTGAAGGGTCGGGTGTTTGAGCATTGTATAACTGAGACATTAGTCTGAGAACTTTGTAACTTTCCACATGGTGATTCAATAAAATAAATTTTTAAAAAATCATTCTTTTCCCTCCCCTCACCTCTATCCCCCAGAAAGAGGCTCTGGAAGGATCCCAGAGAAGCAGTAGACTAGGCTGCAGTTGGGAGCAGGGCACTTTCTGTTTGTTCATTTAAAGAAGGTAGATTTCCAGGAGGGCACTAAGGGATTTTCTTTTCTCTACAGAGGCACTAAGACAAATGCACTTGAGATCCTCTGTTTTAGATCCGAAAATAGAAAACCAGCTCATATTATTTGTTATTCTGCTCATATCAAGAAAAATACCCAGCTAAGCTGATTAAAAATCTAGTGTTCCAGCACCCGTACAAAGTTCAAGCTTTACTTAGCTGGTTTTTAATTTTTTTAGCAAAGGATTCAGTGTTTATGGAAAAGTAAAAATCAAGAGGGAGAACATGCCTTCTAGGTTTTTCATTTATTCATGCTCAAGGGTAACTGTGATGCCCATTTATTTTGTTTAATAATAAGTTCCCAGACCTTTGTCCATCTGGTGGCAATTACCTGAAATTGTAGGATTTTTCAGGTAAAGTATCTGATGAGTTCTAGTCACAAAAGCAATTAAAATAGAGACAAAGCCTTTATGCCTAAAAATAATACCAAAACAATACAAAGAATGTAATGTTGTAGTGAAGTAATTCACTTTTATGATGGTAGTCTGGTATCATAGAGACAGAATACCACTGATAATTAGACAATCTATTCCAAGCATAAAAAAGAACTATCTCAAAACTGAAGAGTTAGTTGATTTAACATGTAGTAGATGTAAAATGTAGTTTTACATTTTCATAGACTAACTTCTTCTACTCTTTCACATGAGAAATTCACTTGCTCAAATTCTACCAGTTGGGTTTATCAGGTACAAGAACTCCTCAGACAATGACCACTTTTTCTATTCTCTCATAAGAGTTTCTTTTTTCTGAGCACAGTAGAAATGACATCTGTACCTATATATTTATTGCAGCCCTGTTCACAATAGTCAAAATTTGGAAACAACCCAAGTGCCCTAAAACAGATGACTGGTTAAAGAAACTTTGGTACATCTACACAATGGAATCTAATGCAGCAGTTAGGAGAGATGAAGTCATGAAATTTGCTTATAAATGGATAAACGTGGAGAGTATCATGCTAAGTGAAATGAGTCAGAAAGAGAGGGACAGACATAGAGGGACTGCACTCATTTGTGGAGTAGCATCACATGAGGCTGACACCCAAGGACAGTAGATACAAGGGCCAGGGGGATTGCTCATAGCTGGAAGACTGCTTCATGAGTGGAGGGGAGAAGGCAGATGGAATAGAGAAGGGATCACTAAGAAAATGATGACTGGAGGAACCAGTTGGGATGGGAGATGCATGCTGAAAGTAGATAATGGACCCAACATGATGACCTCTCAGTGTCTGTGTTGCAAGCTATAATATTGCCCAAAAGTGGAGAGAGAGTATGGGAAATATTGTCTGCCATGGAGGCAGGGGGAGGGTGGGAAAGGGGGTTATACCCAGGATATTGGTGGTGGGGAATGTGCACTGGTGGAGGTATGGGTTTTTGATCATTGTGAGATTGGAACCCAAACATGAAAGCTTGTAACTATCTCATGGTGATTCAATAAAATTTTAAAAAATTAAAAAAAAGAGTTTCTGTTTTCTTTTTCCTTTTTTTTATGCTGTAAAATGGACTCATTCTCTTTCTTTGTCATTATCTGTTTCCTGTTTCTTTCTGAATAGAATATGAACTCTTTGAGGACAGCTTTATTTGTTTGTTTTACTCACAATAGACCCCAAGTGTGTAGAAAAACCAGACATGGAACCCAATCTCTGGTGGGACTGGAAGATGGCTTGGTCTTGAGAGAAGGTCTCTCTAGTTTCCAGTTTCCCTCCCACCCCTTCAAGCCACCCCCCACCCCAGCTTGTCTCTATGGCAGGCTCCTCTCTTCTCTCTCTTCCTTTCTCTTTCTCTCTTAATTTAGGCATCATGGTTTGCGATACTGATGCTGAAAGTATATCTTGTATATCTTTTTACCTGCTTTTAAGACTTAGTTCTTGCCCAGAGTGATCATTTACAACTAGTATTGTCATAATGGATCCTCCTTTATCTTAACTACCGTCTATCTCCCACACCATTGACCAACTATTGACCAGTCCTTCTGATCCATTTTCCCTGGCAGTGGGTATTAGCGTTATACTGTTTTTTTTATATCCCACAAATAAATGCAGTCATTCTATATCTGTCCCTCTTCTTCTGACTCATTTCACTCAGCAGGATATTCTCCAAGTTTATCTGTTTATTGGCAAGTTTCATAATCTCATTTTTTCCAACAGCTGTGTAGTATTCCATTGTGTAGATGTACCATAGTTGTTTTTTGTTTTTAAATCCATATGTCTGTTCTTAGGCATTCAAGTTGTTTCCAGCTTCTGGCTATTGTGAACAGTGCTGCAAGAAGCAAAATAATTTTACTGAAAGAAATTTCCTTAGTGTGAGAGGTGAGGAGAGAAAAAGAGAGACATGTTCAAAATCTGTATTCTCAAATCACATCCACCTCCAAGTACCAATATCAATTTATCAGTTATGTTCTCTATACTCACATGCATTTTCATCCTGAAGGATGAGAGTAAATTGTATATATGTGACCTTTTACTTCTGCATAATTTAGTGTTTTCTAATTACAGGGGTATTTTCATGTATTACTGACTTCACATCTTTAACTCTCTCGAATGTAACTGGTCCTTCTCTAGAAATACCAGCCAAATGATCACATTGGACGATAATCATGACCTAAAGTTTCTCTGCCTTTATCACCTCCCTTTCTTAGAAGCATTCTTTGCTCCTCTAAGGTTTATAAACTCCAGAGATGGAACACACTTATTTTCTCTGTCTGTCTGGCATATCATAGCCTTCTTGGGTTTAGAAACACTAGATAGAAGTTTAGCACTACACCTGGATGGCTTTTAAAAAATAAAATTTCCATTTTCTTTTTAAAAATAAAATGTATCACTAAACAGACCACAGAAAGAAACCTTCATAGTATGAAAGCTGAAACACAATGGTAGAGCACCTTGTTCAACATGAACTGGGAGCAGATGTGTTGGTAATTCATAGAAATTTTCCCATGTGGGGACAAATGACCTTGAAGCCACCAAGAGTACTATTTTGTGGTTTACAAAGAGAAATCAATGAGTGGATAAACCTGCGATGAAATTTGCAAATGTGAGGACTGATGTGTCATCAAACTTTCTGCCCTACATGGTGAACCTAAACTCAAGCTGCAAGTTGCTTTGGGGCATAGAAAGTTCAAAGGACTATGGATTCCATGAGGGTTCAGTCCAAATTCCAGGCTCTTCATGCTTCTTCATTGTTACCTCCTGTGGATTCCCCATTATGTTTTTTTATTTTATGGATGTTTCTTTGTTTCTTAATAGGTGACAAAGTCCCTCCAACTTTTGTAGCTCTTTCTTTTCCTTCCTCCTCCTTTCTCAATCTCTTTTGTATTTCCAAGTCTTAGTTTACCTTTTGCTTCTTCTAAGTGCTTTCTCCTAAGGTAAACAGAGTCTCTTACTTTGTGTTCTGGCTACAAATTCATACATGAATCACACTTTTTTTTCACAACTATCTGACTTCCCTGGCAAAACTAAACTTTGAAGTAGGACTCACACCTATTCTTAATTATTATTTTGTACTCTGTTGTAGTATTTCTAGAGCATAATAGACACTCAATACATGTGTATTAAAAGAATAATTATTTGCTTGGGGGATTTGTGTCATCAGGAATATTAGAAGTACATTGAAAGCAGAGGGAATGATTTCCTCTCAATCATCGGTCACAGTTCTTGCATATAGAAGGTGATTGATGATATTTGTTGAATAAAACAGCAACTTAGTTTTAATATATCAAATAGCATGCAGTGTTTGTTATTGGCAAAATAGTGAATGGTTGATTTATGAATTATCAAGCATTAAGATCCCTGTGAAAAGTTTTGGCAAAAGAAAAGATTTTCAAAACAGGGTTAAACTACTTTCATACAACAGACTGGAAGTATTTCCATTACTCCAAGCAATGAGCAGGAAAGTGCCAGATATTTCCCAGCCCTTTGGCCAAATGTTTGCACACCTCAGGGGCAACCCTATCCCTCTTCAAAGTACAAGTCAGTGTGTTAGAATAATGCAAGAGTTAGCAAATGAAAACCATGCTTTATTAAGAGAAAAATAGGAAAAGGATGTGAAAGTTAAAGCAGACTGGCCAGTTCTTTATAATTGCTTCCTATTTCCCTGTTGCATTTTAAAAACGTTACGTTTCAAGGGACAGCTTTCTAATTTGGTTTAATTTTCTGAGGCAAAAATAGCCACGATTCAGAGGACCCAGATTTCTGTTGACTCTTGCTGAGAAGCAGGAGCCAGGTGTAAGTGTATGAGTTCAAATTTAACTAAAAACTTTTGTGAAAAAGAAATCAGGAGCCAGAGCCTTTCTGTTTTCTCAGTGGGGAATCACTCATATGCAGCAAGTGGGAAGAAATGAGAATACCTGCCAAGGAGGTTTTGAGGCAAGTAGATTGTGCACATTTAAATAGATGGAGTTAATATTGTTCTCTGGCAGTAAAACCTCAGATTTTTAGAATAGGGAATTTAAGAATAATTGCTTTGAGCTGGGACACAGAGACATGTAGACTCTCTCTTTTTTTCCTCCCAAATCAGATGACAGCCCAGAGTATGGGGTTCCTGGCTGTCTGGTTTGGAAATACTGTTCTCTGCTTTTTGCAGAGATAGCTTTTGGCAGAGATGCATGGGAAGGTGTGCAGTCTTGGTTTGGGCCTCACTCCTTTACTGTCCAGAAGGAGAAGGAATAGAAAATGTGTTGTGGAAGAACAGAGGTGTTGTGAACCAGCAAATCTTGTGTAAATGTAAATGTGGTTCTGTTGGGATGGTCCTGACACCTTAGTGCCAACAGTATCTAGAAGCTTGTGAGAGATGTGCATTCTCTGGCAGAAGCTGACCTCAGAGAGTTAGGAATGATAACATGGCTGGAGCCATTTTAAAATGGGGCCACACACTCAATACCTCTATTGCAAATCACAACACCCAAAAGGAGAGAGGGAGCAAAAGGGAATGCCCTGCCACAGAGGTGGGGTGGGGTGGTGGGGATGGGGTGGGGTGGTGGTAGGGATGCCGGGACACATTGGTGGTGGAGAATGGGCACTGGTGGAGGGATGGGTACTCCATCATTGTATGACTGAAACTCAAGCATGAAAGTTTGTAAGCTTGTAACTGTACCTCACAATGATTTGCTAATTAAAAAAAGAAAGAAAAATCATTAAAAAATCATATATCCTGAAAAAAATAAACAAAATGGGGCCAGAGATGCCACTGTCAGAATCTTTCTATTTGAACTAGACCCAAGACCTTTGAACTGAGCCAAAAGGCAACTATTTGATGACCAAGTAGGAGAATGACATCAGACATATCACAGGGACAGAAATCTGGGGACTTTATGCCAAAGGCTCAAATCAATAACCAATTATATATGAATAAAAATAGTTTAAGTTCATTAACATTAATTAAGTCTTTTATTCAGCCACTTAATGCGCTTTCTGCTTTTCTTCCAACAAAACCCCCTGACTTTTGTCTTTATTCAGGGCATATTTTAGGT
This sequence comes from Sorex araneus, assembly GCF_027595985.1. NCBI lineage: Eukaryota > Metazoa > Chordata > Mammalia > Eulipotyphla > Soricidae > Sorex > Sorex araneus. Next base: position 210,779,830 of record NC_073313.1, on the reverse strand, counting down.
TCTACCTAAATCTGTGTCTCCCAAATTACAATTCTTTGGTCACAAATCAATGCTTTTTTGTTTTAGGGTTACACCCAAAGTTAATCAGGGGCTATTCCTGGCTCTGTGCTTAAGGACTACTCTTGAAAGTACTAAGTGGACCAAATGTGATAGTTGTAGGAGATTGAACTGGGTCAGCCATATGCAAAACAAGTGTCTTAATTGCTGTTAGATCTCTCTGGTGCCCTCAGATAAACACATTTTACCTTATTAACAGTCTCCCAAAGTTTTCAAGTTGACATACAAACTGAGATTATGGAGATGCAGCCCTCTAATGTGTGTCTTAAAGAAATTCTGCAGATGGTTGTGGGCACGGTAAAATTTGAGAATTACTTGTGTAAAATGATGAGAGAATATGAGGAAGATTGCATGCCTAAATTACAATCTCTGAATCATGCTCTTAAAATAAGGGAAAGACCAGATATTGTGAGAAAGGAAAAGTTGATCACAGTGAGGCTCAATGCGCTGCTAAGCTGTGCTATGAGATCATTGTACCTATCTCAAGGGACATGGTACTGCTATATCTGCAGGTCAGTTAATCTCAGCTGGGATCCTATCTGAGGACTGGTCTATCTAGAAAGGGCTTACTGGGGGTGAACCCATTGGTTTTGATCTTCATGCCTCTCATCTTTCTCCTGAGAGCCACAGGAAGCACAAGCATATGCTAGTCATGGCAATGGCAGAAGTAGGAGAGGACAGTGGAAACTTGCAAGGTGACTGAGGCGTGGTGTGGACACACCCGCATGATCTATTTCCTTCCATTGCTCATAGCAAGTCATATAACCAAGGTCATCTTCATGGTTTGAGGAAATAGATTAACCTCTTCAGTGAGAACTGTAAAGCCACCGGGTAAAGGGCACCGAGTCAACAAAAGGACTGAAGCCATCCTTCCATTGGACCACAGTTAACAGTGAACAAGTTTCTCAGCAGCATCAGCACAATCAATACCAATGTGATAGTTGTAGGAGATCAGAAAGAAAAAACGTGTATTTTTCCATGGACCGGAGAGATAGAAAAGTGGGTAGGGCACTTTTATTGCAAGCAGCCAACCTGGGTTCGATCCCCAGTCCCCCATATGGTTTCCCAAGCCCCACCAGAGTGATCCCTGAGTGCAGTCAGGTATGCCCTCCTTGCTCCCCCAAAAAGGTATTCTTTCTTTCTGCCCCCCAAACAATAGTGGTTTTACTGATTTTTGCCTGACTGATAGGATTTAAAAAAAATGTTAAATTATATTAATTATGAAAGAAATTAGGAAAGAAAAAATAACTTTTTAAGGACTTCAATATAAATATTGATGTAATTTAAGCTACTTTTAAAAAAATAGTGTGTCAAATTTAAAGGCAAAACCCATAGAAAAGAACTCATTTATTTTGGACTTCTTATATTTGTTTTGTTTAGCTTGGGTGGCTCCTAGCAGGGGATCGTATGGCACTAGGGATCAAATGTGTGACCTTCTTCATGCAAAACATGTATTCACTCCTTTGAATTTTCTCTCTTGCCCCTTGTAGCACTGTAGCACTGCCATCCTGTTGTTCATTGCTTTGCTCGAGCAGGCACCAGTAACGTCTCCATTGTGAGACTTGTTGTTACTGTTTTTGGCATATCGAATACGCCCCAGGTAGCTTGTCAGGCTCTGCCGTGCGGGCGGGATACTCTTGGTAGCTTGCCGGGCTCTCTGAGAGGGACGGAAGAATTGAACCCAGGTTGGCCGCATGCAAGGCAAATGCCCTACCTGCAGTGCTATCACTCCAGTCTCTTGCCCCTTATTTTAAATTTATTTAAAATTTAAATAATTTTTGTGGTCTCCCAAGCAGTGCTCAGAGAGCAGGAGTGATACGGGTGTCTGGTGGTTCGGTGCTAAGGCTTAAAGACACAGTGCCATTCAGTTGAGTGCTGGAAATCGAGCAAAGCATGAGCTCCTTCCTTATGCTAGCTCCTCTGTCCATAGTCTCTGATCTGGGACTTGTATTCAAAATCCTGGCTGCTACGGCAAGCATTATCCTCAACGGGGAAAAACTAAGGGCCTTTCCTCTGAGATGAGGCACAAGACAAGGATGCCCACTCTCACCACTCCTCTTCAATATAGTACTGGAAGTACTTGCGATAGCTATTAGACAAGAAAAAGAGATTAAGGGCATCCAGATAGGAAGGGAAGAAATCAAACTCTCACTATTTGCAGACGACATGATACTATATCTAGAGAAGCCTAAAACCTCTACTAAGAAACTCTTAGAAACAATAGACTTATACAGTAAAGTTGCAGGCTACAAAATCAATACCCAAAAATTCATGGCCTTCATATATGCAAACAATGAGGCAGAGGAAAGGGACATGAAAAAAGCAATCCCATTCACAATCGTGCCCCAGAAAATCAGGTACCTCGGAATCAGCTTAACCAAGGAAGTAAAAGACCTTTACAAAGAAAACTACATAACGCTACTCCATGAAATCAAAGAGGACATGAGGAAATGGAAACATATACCCTGCTCGTGGATAGGGAGAATCAATGTTGTCAAAATGGCAATACTCCCTAAAGCATTATACAGATTCAATGCGATCCCTATAAGTATACCCATGACATTCTTCAAAGAAATGGATCAAGCAATCCTAAAATTCATATGGAATAACAAACGTCCAAGGATAGCTAAAACAATTCTTGGGAAAAAGATGATGGGAGGCATCACCATCCCCAACCTCAAACTTTACTACAAAGCAGTAACAATTAAAACAGCATGGTACTGGAACAAAGGCAGAGCCGTAGACCAATGGAACAGGGTGGAATATCCCTACACACAACCCCAAATGTATGACCATCTAATCTTTGATAAGGGAGCAAGAGATGTGAAGTGGAGCAAGGAAAGCCTCTTTAACAAATGGTGCTGGCACAACTGGACAACCACATGCAAAAAAATGGGTTTAGACCTTGACCTGACACCATGCACAAAAGTCAGATCAAAATGGATTAAAGACCTCAACATTAGACCACAAACCATAAGGTACATTGAAGACAAGGTCGGCGAAACCCTCCACGATATTGAAGATAAAGGTATCTTCAAAGGTGACACGGAACTAAGCAATCTAGTAAAAACAGAGATCAACAAATGGGACTACATTAAACTAAAAAGCTTCTGCACCGCAAGAGATACAGTGACCAGAATACAAAGACTATCCACAGAATGGGAAAGGATATTTACACAATACCCATCAGATAAGGGGTTGATATCAATGGTATATAAAGCACTGGTTGAACTCTACAAGAAGAAAACATCCAACCCCATCAAAAAATGGGGCGAAGAAATGAACAGAAACTTTACCAAGGAAGAAATACGAATGGCCAAAAGGCACATGAAAAAGTGCTCTACATCACTAATCATCAGAGAGATGCAGATCAAAACAACTTTGAGATACCACCTCACACCACAGAGACTAGCACACATCCAAAAGAACAAAAGCAACCGCTGTTGGAGAGGATGTGGGGAAAAAGGGACCCTTCTTCACTGCTGGTGGGAATGCCGACTGGTTCAGCCCTTCTGGAAAACAATTTGGACGACTCTCAAAAAATTAGATATTGAATTCCCATTTGACCCAGCAATACCACTGCTGGGAATATATCCCAGAGAGGCAAAAAAGTACAATCGAAACAACATCTGCACATGTATGTTCATCGCAGCACTGTTTACAATAGCCAGAATCTGGAAAAAACCCGAATGCCCCAGAACGGATGACTGGTTGAGGAAACTTTGGTACATCTATACAATGGAATACTATGCAGCTGTTAGAAAAAAGGAGGTCAAGAATTTTGTAGTCAAGTGGATGGGCATGAAAAGTTTCATGCTGAGTGAAATGAGTCAGAAAGAGAGAGACAGACATAGAAAGATTGCACTCATCTATGGTATATAGAATAACAGAGTGGGAGACTAACACCCAAGAACTGTAGAAATAAGTACCAGGAGGTTGACTCCATGGCTTCGAGGCTGGCCTCACGTTCCGGGGAAAGGTCAACTCAGAGAAGCGATCACCAACTACATTGTAGTCGAAGGCCATGTGGGGGAAGGGAGTTGCGGGCTGAATGAGGGCTAGAGACTGAGCACAGCGGCCACTCAACACCTTTATTGCAAACCACAACAGCTAATTAGAGAGAGAAAACAGAAGGGAATGCCTTGCCACAGTGGCAGGGTGGGGTGGGGGGGAGATGGGATTGGGGAGGGTGGGAGGGACACTGGGTTTACGGGTGGTGGAGAATGGGCACTGGTGAAGGGATGGGTTCCCAAACTTTGTATGAGGGAAGTATAAGCACAAAAGTGTATAAATCTGTAACTGTACCCTCACGGTGATTCTCTAATTAAAAATAAATAAATTAAAAAAAAAAATCCTGGCTGGGAGTAAATATACCTCTGCAAGGGTCATTGAGTATAACACCTCAGTTTCAAAAAGAATCTCTCCTCTCCCCTCTCCTCCCCTCCCCTCGCCCCCTCCCTTCTTAGTAGAGATGTTTTAGGCATACACTGTTCTAACACCACTCCCACCACTAATGTCCCCTTTTTTCCACCAGTGTCCTGAGATTCCCTCCCACCCCCATTCTACCCCCTTGACAAGCATATAACAACATTTCTAAACCGGATTATGCACAATCTTTGGGGCTAATGTAATGACTGGGGTGGACCCAGCACTGTTAATGAGCTGCTGCCTTGTAGGCCTTGAGGTCAAGGGTGTCTTGCCTGCTGTAACCAGGGACAATCCTGCTTTGAAAAGAGTCAAATCCTGGAGAAGCCAGTGCACAGGGGTGGGAAATTCCCACCTTTCTTCTTGTTGGTGTCTTTGAAATAGGATTCAAATGAATAACAAATGTTGGATATCATTGAAATGTGGAGCCCCTGAAGAAATAGCAGGTGGCTTCTCTATCCTTCTTGAGGATGGGTACTTCCCCATGTTGGTGGTCAAAAACCCCTTTTGTTTATGTAATGAGAATAAAATAATTTTTTCTCATTGTTCCGGGTTATGCAAGGCAAATGAAGTGATAGCACAGAGGGTAGGGCATTTACCTTGCACGCAGCCGACCTGGGTTTGATTCCTCTGCCCCTCTCGGAGAGCTGGCAAGCTACTGAGAGTAATTTGCTCACATGATATGCCAAAAACAGTAATAATAAGTCCCACAATGGAGACGTTACTGGTGTCTGCTCGAGCAAATCGATGAGCAATGGGATGACAGTGATACAGTGATGACAGTTCTGGATTGTTGTTGGAAAAAGATTTCAGATTGAGGCTGGAGCAATTGTACAGTGGGTAGGGCATTTGCTTTGCATGTGGCAGATCCTGGTTCAATCCCTGGCATCCCATATGGCCCCCTGAGCACAGGAGTAGTTCCTGAATGCAGAGCCAGGAGTAACCGCAGAGCAATGCTAGGTGTGATCCAAAGAAAAACAACAACAAAAGACCTCAGATTATTGTTGGAAACACTCTTATATTCCCCATGAAGAGTCCAGGCTAAGATTCCATATATCTGTTCAAAGTCAGCCAGGGAGTTAGGAAAGATTAACAATGACAACAAAATCTAGCCGTTCTCATACTCTGAATTCTCTGGGAAGGGAGTAACCTGGTTTGACAAATGGAGTGCAAGATGGGAACAAAGGATTATGGCCTGTGGATATTAATAGGATGCAGTTTTCCTACTTGTCAGTTGGAAATAAGCGTGTTTATTAGGCACTTAGACTGTTTGAGTCAAGAACTAGTGCTATTCTTTAAAAAATTTAGTAGTTGTCATTATCTGATCTGGAAAAAAGCCCCGCTGGCCAGTCATTTTAAATAAGCTCATGCGGTCAGCAGGGAACTCTAGTACTGAGATATATGTTCTAGAAAGGGAGACCAAACTTGGAGTCTCTTCCAGTAAATGAAGTTATTTGCTCAATTAGAAGCTTATTTTACAAAGTTATTTTGGGGGTGAGAAGACAGTTCTAAGGGATAAAACATACACATGATGTCCCAACTTCATCTTGGTGCTCCATGTCCTTGCTCAGTGTGACTGACTCTAGCCCTGGTGAGCACCTCTGTACCTCCTACAGATTCTGGGGCACCTTGGTGGCCCCCAGTTCCAACCTGCCAGTCATCAAACCAACAGTCAGAATATTGCCAAGAGTAGCCCCTGGCTCTGAGTAACATTGGGGAGACTATCATTCTCAAAAAAATCTTAGGGTATGAACTCTCCCACAGAGTACTCTGGGAGTATCTCTGAGGTTGACTGGATCCAGGGGCTGGCAGAAACCAATGTCTAAAATTTGCCTGGAACTCATTCCTTTCTTTTCCTTTTTATGATGCTAAGGCAGAGGATGAAAAGATAAAGGGTTGCACAGCCTGCCATGTGACTGCTTCCCACTGCGTGTTGCTTTTGTGGGAGGAAGTAGCAGCCGCCAACCGCTGTTTTATTAATAATGAGGCATTCACATAAATTCCATGCAAAATTGATTTTTGACTGTTATATAAGAATCAAATACCAGGCTTTAAAAAGTAATTGAGAAATCTATTTGTAATTTACTTTGCCTATAAGATGCCACTGTCCTGCCATAAACAATTTTACAGTATCTCCCCCCAACCCCCTCTGTTAAACAGCTATTTTTATACATCTGTTTGGCCTCTCTTGGATGACATGCAGTCAGGAGGTGTAATGGATGCAGGTTTAAAACAACATGTGGCCACAATTTCTTTCAGTTTCATCTTCAAGGGGATCTCTTGCAGGTTGTGATATCATTTCATCACAGTGTATGTGAAGTATGTTAATAGCCAATTATCTGACACTGGATGTTGACTAATGTAATCATAAAGATGCTTTCTGGCACTAGCAAGAGCATGATAAAATAGCAAAGCATTGCTAAAAAATAAATTAATTAATAAACTAAAATATAAAACACGAAAAAGCAAACACAAACTCTCTAAACTAATAAAGCAAAGCATTATATTTCTTATTTGTCTTTAAAGGCAGTAAATGGCTAGAGTTCAGTGAAAGTCTCCTGGAACAAATATTGAGTAGTTTTGAACATACTGAAGTCGACCCAAACTATTTAAGGTATAATTGGTTTGCTTCTAATTTTTCTTGAGGTAGAGATTAAAGAGACAAATAAATAAATTTGAAAGAGGACAACATTAAGGTGTCAGTTCTTTTTAAACATATTTTGTGAAAGTTGTGTTTCCTTGGCATTATTTTGCATAAGGGAACAGACTACTGTTTTCATTCCAGGACACTTTCTTTCTTTCTTTCTTTCTTTCTTTCTTTCTTTCTTTCTTTCTTTCTTTCTTTCTTTCTTTCTTTCTTTCTTTCTTTCTTTCTTTCTTTCTTTCTTTCTTTCTTTCTTTCTTTCTCTCTCTCTTTCTTTCTCTCTCTCTTTCTTTCTTTCTTTTCTCCCTTCCTTCCTTCCTTCCTTCCTTCCTTCCTTCCTTCCTTCCTTCCTTCCTTCCTTCCTTCCTTCCTTCCTTCCTTCCTTCCTTTCTCTCCTTCTTCCTTCCTTCCTTCCTTCCTTCCTTCCTTCCTTCCTTCCTTCCTTCCTTCCTTCCTTCCTTCCTTCCTTCCTTCCTTCCTTCTTCCTTCCTTTCTCTCCTTTCTTCCTTCCTTTCTTTCTCTTTCTTTCTTTCTTTCTTTCTTTTCTTTCTTTCTTTCTTTCTTTCTTTCTTTCTTTCTTTCTTTCTTTCTTTCTTTCTTTCTTTTCTTTCTTTCTTTCTTTCTTTCTTTCTTTCTTTCTTTCTTTCTCTTCTTCTTTCTTCCTTCCTTTCTTTTGATCTTGAAAATTCTTGTTTTATTTCCACCCAATTTGATTGACTTAGGTCTTACATAGGAGCAAATTTTAAGTGTATTGTTTAAAAACACCTGGCCACCCACCTACAAGATGGTCAGACTTCTTTGTCATGACCCTGAACAAATGGTTTGATGCTTTTCATGTTCCTGGAGCGAGCAGATGCCATTGGGCTACACTAGCATGCGACAGGGACAAATAGAGACATTACTGGTGCCCACTCAAGCAAATCGATGAGCACCGGGATGACAAGTGATACAAGTGGAGTGATTATTTAACGTTGGCAATGTATGTAGTTGCATAGCCATTTCCTTGATGAAAATAGAATGTTTCTATCACCCTAAAGGTTTAGTTGTGTAGTTTGGGGCCAGCTCTGCAACTTCTGGCCCCAGGCAATTTTTTGTCTGCTTTTCTTTAATTTAAGTTTTCCTTTTCTTCACTATAATTTTTTTTCTATAGAATTTAGTGTCCTGGGATAAATGTAACCAGTATGCTCAGGCCAGCAGTTGGTTGGTTAATTAAAAAGTTTGGCTTAAAGCAACTAAGTCAGACACCTTGCTTGGCCTCACAGGTAGTCAAGGGTCTTCTTCCAAAGAGAGTTGTTGAATGGGGACCTCAACAACAAATTTTTACTAATAAAAGAAATTTACTACCAGGGTTTTTATCTTCTAGTATGAGCTCCTTATACTCAAAATGTAATGATATAATTCATGTTCTATTTTGAAAACAAAATGTTTTTCCCAACCAATTCACTTTTAAATATTATTTGCATTTCTTTTTGAAATAGAGAAATTGCTACTTTTTATGTGTAGTCAAATGATATTTTTATTTCTCCCTTCCCACTTTAGATGTCATTGTTGTTGTCATTGCCATGATCAGGAGTTACACACTTAGTTGTGATTCACAAAAACAGTGGATTTTGGTTCTTGTACACATGCTCGCTGGGAGTCAAACTCTTAGTTGTGGTGATTGAGGTTGCTTTGGTTGCAATACTAACTGGGGTCTCATGCTTAAGTTATGGGGCTTGCACATTTAGTGTGGTTCTGGGGTCCCAAGTAGCAGTAATGCCAGAATTGTGCTCAGAGTCATAGGGTGGAGCTGGGTGCTTTGTTACCATGACTCTTAATTTGTTTTGAATTTTCACTTTTGAAACTATTCCCTTAAAATTTACTCTGTAAAATCTTCCATAATCCTTATATCATATATTCATTCTTCAACTTTCAATGATTTTTGTAATACAATTTCTTAACTTATGCATTTATGTCTTTGGACTGTGAATCAGTATGTATGCATGTTATGTGGTGTAATTTAGTCCTTGAGTCTCTCTATGTCCTGCAGTTATTCTGCTGTGTTGTCTTTGTAATTCATTCTTTCCCCACAGGTTGAGCTGGCACCTTTATTACATACTAATTCCTTTATAGACCATGTATGTTTCTCGGCCATTTATTCCATTCCATCGATCTACCCACTATTTTTTCAATACTTTTTTATAGTTTAATTGCTAAAACTTTATAGTACATTTAATCACTATTTCCTTATTGCTCATATATGCATGTTTTTTTTTCCCAAAAAATGTGATAGTCTCCTTTACTCATCTGTTAAAACTTAGAAGCATTTTGCCAAATTTGAAAAGTTATCCCCATGAAAATTGGGGTGAGTCATCAAAAACTTTTTATTATGTATACATTTTTTTAAAAAAATTAAACATTACTATTTGGAACATTTATCTTAATATGTTCATGTATTTTTTTTTCTTTTTGCGTCACACCTGGCGATGTACAGGGTTAGTCCTGGCTTTGCATTCAGGAATTACTCCTGGTGATGCTCAGGGGGCCATATGGGATGCTGGGAATCGAACCCGGGTTGGCTGCTTACAAGGCAAATTCCCTACCCGCTGTGCTATCACTCCAGCCCCATGTTCATGTATCTTGATAAGAGTTTTACACTTTATTCATTTGGGCTCTATATCTGAGTTTTAAAGATAGTTTTTTTTCTTTTTGGGTCACAACCAGTGATGCTCCGGGGTTAATGCTGGCTCTGCACTCAGGAATTACTCCTGGTGGTGCTTGGAGGACCATATGGGATGCTGGGGATTGAACCCCGGTTGGCTGCGTGCAAGGTAATAGCCTTACCCACTGTGCTATTGCTCCAGTCCCAAAAGACAGTTTTTGATAGTTTCCAATTTCCATCTGTAGTTAATTTTAAATTGATTTTTATTTATTGACAGGATAATATACTGTGAAATGATTCAGTTCAATATAGGTTTATTAACTTTAAGGAGTTTATTAACTTGTATGATTCTTACTTGTTTTATTTGCTTGGGTTTATGGACCTACCCAGTGGTACTCAAGGGCTATTCAAAACTTAGTACTCAGTGTTAAGGAAAATGTGTGTGCTGTGGTGCTGGTGCTTGTACCCAGGTCTTCAGCATGCAAAGCATGTGATCAGTTCTTTGTGCTATCTTCTCACCCTCATTTAATTCTGATATATTATTATTATTATTACTATTTCTTCTCTTCCTCCTCTCCTCCCTTCTCCTCATCCTACTCCTCTGTCTCTTCCTTCTCAACTGTGAACTCAGGAGTCACTCATGGAAGGACCACATGAAGTGTGGGGATTGAATCCATTGGCCAAGTGCAAGGCAAGTGTCCTGTCTGCTGTTCTATTTGTCTGGCTGCATCCTTTTCTTATTTTTTTAATTTCTGTCTCAATCTTATTTTTAATAGTAAAAGAGTTTATTCTTGTTTTAATCAGTTTTGTTTATTTTCTCTATATACAACAATTAGGTGAAATCATATGTTACCTGTCTTATTTCACTAAGCTTAATGCCACCAACAAATTGTTGCAACTGACAGGATTTCATCTTTTTTCTTTTCTTTTTCTTTTTTTTATAGTTGAGTATTATTCCATGTGTATATATTCCACATTTTTATTAACCGTTTATTGGTTCATGAGCACTTAGATTATTTTCAGTTCTTGCTGTCAGTTCTTGCTTCAGTGAACATGGATATTTATATGTGACTTTGAATTGTTTCTTAAAATTTTTTAGATCAATTTCCACTAATGGAATAATGGGATCTTATAGAGTTTTTTTTAATTTAGGAAAGATCTCCATATCACTTTCTATAATCTTGTACCAACGTGCATGCCCATCAGCAGAGTACATTCTACATTCTATATTTTCTTCAAATTTATTTCTTTTTAATAATAATAATTTTCATGGGCACAAAGGAAAACTTATTTTTGGTTTGTATTTCTCTAATAAGAGATGATAAACATCACTTTGTGCTCTTTTCATCCATTTGTATGATTTTTTAAAAGAAAATACTGAGTTTTCTGCCCATTTTTAAAATCAGGGTTTTAATTATTGTTATTATCTGTTTTTCATTAGTTTGCCAGATCTTCGTTTAATTTTTCCAAAGATCTAGTTGTTTGTTTTTTTTTGGTTCTCGTACATTTGCTTTTCATTTGGAGGCCAGAAGTGCTCAGAGTTTAATCCTGACTCTGTGCTCAGGGATCACTCCTGGCTGAGCTCATAGAATCATACATGGTGCCAGGGATGAAACCAGGGCATGCCGTGTATAATGCAAGCATCCTACCTACTATAGTATCTCTCCAAGAGCCAGATATTGTTTATATTTATTCTCTGACTCTCAGTTTTTTTGTATTGGCAGTGACTGTGGTCAAAGACTTTGGAGTCAGATAAATCTGAATTATATTTCCATTTTGAGACGTTTTAGCTGTACAATGTTGGGGAGATCAGCTAATGTCATGATTTTTTTCATATTTGTAAAATGTAATTAATAATACCCATCATTCAGAAATAAATAATGATCAAAATGACATTATGTAAAGTGTGGTTCAGTGCTGGGCTCATGTATGTAAATGTTCAAACATTGTCATAATTGTCAACATAATTTATAATGTCAAGATCACTTTATTAACCATCAGATTTCTTTATTATACTACTAATTTATTTTTATTCTCGGTTTAATAATTTATCAGAGAGTATGAACTCATCCTTAAATGGAATTTTGGCTGCACATTTCAATTATTTAAGTATTCTCGGTCATGTTATTTTTTATGTTATTGAAAACCTAGCATATAATTCAGGGTTTGATCTCCTTGGTAATTTAATTCAAAGTGACTGTTTTTGTTTATTTATTAGTTTGTTTAATATGTGATCATAGATTTTAGTACAATTGTACTGTGGTTGGAAATAAGTAGTCTGTAGAATTTCAGCTTTAGTGAATTCATTGTTTTTGGAGGTCTGATTAAATAGGTGTTACTTTTAACATTTTCTCATATAATTTGTATGAAATATTTATGACTCTTGCTCCTAAATTTCAGATTATGTCTTTTATCATAGAAAACTGCATTTTTGGCCTGATTTTTGGCTTGACTGCTGGTTGTAAGCTCTTTTGCTTATATTTATCACACTTGTCTTTGCACTTTCTTGTTCTTATCTTTATGACTTACTAAGTTTTTGATGACTTTGTTGTAAGTAGCAAGGTATTGATGTTTTTCTGTGACCAATTTGAAATTATGGGATGATTTAATCATAATTTTTCTCAAAATATTTATCTTTTGGATATTCATTATTATCTGTCATTTTCTATGAAGTGTATTTTAATTTATTTTAAAATTTTCTTTTATTAACTACTAAAATAATCTTGACAGGTGACCCTGTTATTTGAATTTTTACTATTTGTTGTACTTAGATTGTTAATCTTTAATTTATATTAAGTTAAATTTAAATGATATCCTAGCCTATACATTTTAATGTAAATGTATTTAAATTAAAAGCTTTAATTTCACTGTCATCATCACTGTCATCACTGTCATCCTGTTGCTCATTGATTTGCTCTAGCAGTTACTAGTAACGTCTCCATTTTGAGGCTTGTTGTTACTGTTTTTGGCATATCCAATACGCCATGGGTAGCTTGCCAGGCTCTGTCGGATGGGCGAGATACTCTCGGTATCTTGCCGGGATCTCCAAGACAGGTGGAGGAATTGAGCCCGGGTTGGCTGAGTGCAAGGCAAATAAATGCCCTACCGCTGTGCTATCACTCCATCCCGGCTTTAATTTAAATTTATTTAATTTAAACTAACCAGGATGAACCTACTACACCAATATATATGCATATATATGTTATATATATGTGTGTGTATACATATATGTGTGTGTATACACACACATATATATGTATATATATATATACATACATATATCTACAGATCATAGTAATTCACCCCAGGGGTGTTAATATTACATTATGGTATTAAGTATTAAAGCCTGACATTCTAGAAGTTCTAGTTTTGACTGTCATTGATTTCTCCATCCGTTAATTAAAATTTCCGTTTGTATCAAAAAATGAACACGTTTTGTCTGGCTGTTGAAGAACGTATCTGACTCTGGGGACAGAGTGGTAGGATAGTCCAGCAGGAGGGCGCTTGCCTTGCATGCAGTTGACCCAGGCATCCCATTTGGTCCCTTGAGCCCCTCCAAGAGAGATTCTTGAGTGCAGAGCCCTGATCAGCCTGGAGCACCGCCAGATGTAGCCCCCAAACAAATAAATAAAGCATGTATCCACGCAAAATCTTGGTTTGCAGGCACCCGCGTTTAGCACCTCTCGGGGTGACTCTTCCTGGCCCAGTACTCAAGAGTGACTTCTAACGATGCGGGCCAAGTGATGCCAGGGCTCATCTGGGCTCTGCCGCCTGGAAGGCTCATGCTTCAGCTTAAACCCGGGGCTGGCTCTCGAGTCCCACGCTTTGAAAGGAGTTTCACCGAGGGGCGGCAGCACCTGACGTTTCATCCTGACTCTCTTCCCTTCCAGCCTGTTAGGGCTTTTGACTTTGCTTCCCGCTAGCCCTGTTAGTCATTTCAACGTTATTATTATGAATGATTATATATAATAATATATTATTATATGGGCTGGAGCGATAGCACAGCAGGCAGGGTATTTGCCTTGCACATGGCGGATCTGGGTTCGATTCCTCCATCTCTCCCAGAGAGCCTGGCAAGCGCCCGAGAGTATCCCTGGCTGGGCAGAGCCTGGCAAGCTCCCGGGGGGCGTATCTGATATGCCAAAACCAGTAACAATAAGTCTCACAATGGAGACGTTACTGGTGCCCGCTCCAGCAAATCTCTGAGCAACGGGATAACTGTGATACAGTGACAGTGAATTTAAACTAAATTAATTAAAATTTATTTGATTTAAACAAAATAAATTAAAATTTATTTAAATTAAATGGAAATTAAAATAAATTAAAGTGGATTAATTCATATTATTTAAAATGTAAAAAATTAAGGGTTGAAACATTGATTTAAAATTTCTTTATAAATAATAAAAATATGGCTGTTTTATTTTTTCCCTATAATTTTTTCATCTTTTTAAGTATAATCCTAGATTTGGAATATATATTACTGGTTTTTTTTCAGGGCTTCTTTTCTTTCTTTCTTCCTTTCTTCCTTCCTTTCTTTCTTTCTTTCTTTCTTTCTTTCTTTCTTTCTTTCTTTCTTTCTTTCTTTCTTTCTTTCTTTCTTTCTTTCTTCTTTTTTATTGAATCACCACGTGGAAAGTTACAAAGCTTTCAGGTTTAAGACTCAGTTATACAATGCTTGAACACCCATCCCTTCACCAGTGCATATATTCCACCACCAAGAACCACAGCAAACCTCCCCCCACCCCTCCACTCCCCCAGACCCCCACCCCGCCTGTGTAGCTGATAAATTTCTCTTTACTTTCTCTTTACTTTGATTACATTCAATATTTCAACAAAAAACTCACTATTATTGTTTGGAGTTTCACCCCCCCCACCAAAGTCGGACCTGCTGGAAAAGAAGCATTTGATAATTTGTTTTCCATTGCTGAGAATGAAGAGATATGAGGTCATGTGGCCACAATAGCGGCTGCAAGATTTTGGATTTCTGTATTTTAGTATTTTAGTAACTAAGTCCAGAGAAATTTCTGCCTATTACTGCTTTTTTTATGTAGTATTTTTTCTTTCATGGATACTTTGTTTTGTAACAATTACTTGACATAATTAAAATACATAATTTCTTTTATAGCTCATTGCATGGTGCTCACATTATCTTGGTGTTTACAAAATATCTTTCATTCAGCTATGTATGCATCTTTAAGTAATTTTTTTTAAAGATGGATTCTGAGGGAGTTTATTTTCCAAACCACTTTCCAGTCTGTCATATTTGCACACGAAAGACAATTTGTATGGGTATGTCATTCTGGGAGTAAATATCTTCCAACAGGAGTAAATGTTTTACAACAATCTGAAAATCTTTTTTGTCTCTTTGAGATTACAGTGCAAAGAAAAACCACTGATGTTTGCTTTTTTATTTGAGTGTAAACCTTTCTGTCCTTACCTATTTATTTATAGGCTACTTGGTTTAATTTCTAACATTCAGAATTTTCATGATGTTGTACATATCTCTCTATACTGTCATTTTGTTTCGGCTGTATTTGACTTGATGTGCAGATTTTTTTAATTCTTTTTCTTTGGGGAGGGGTTTGGGTCACACCTGGTGATGCACAGGGGTTACTCCTGGCTCATGCACTCAGGAATTACTCCTGGCGGTGCTCGGGGGACCATATGGAATGCTGGGAATCGAACCTGGGTCGGCCGCGTGCAAGGCAAACGCCCTACCCGCTGTGCTATTGCTCCAGCCCCTTGATGTGCAGATTCTAAGTGTCTGACTTTTTTTCTTTCACACATTAGTTTTCTCGCTTTTCTTTGCTGGCTTTCTCATGACCTTGCTATGGACTGGTTTCTCTTCTATAGAGACCATTACTTCTTGACTTTTTTCAAAGACCGAAATATTTTTCTCTGAAAATTTTGTTCAATTCCTGTGATAAATCATTTTCAGAGGTCTGTGGTACCTCAGAGTGTTCAGAGCGATATTCTCTATCTCTATGTCATTTATCAAAATGCATTTGTTAGTTATTCTACTTGTCACTTTTCTTAACCCAGGAGCTTTATCCAGATCACTTAGTTCCAGCACGTTCTTTCAGTCCAATCCCTAGATAGGGCTTCTTTGAGAGAACAAGTTGATGTCCACTGCCTTGATTTCTGGTCTTATCCTTGCTTTCATTCCTCAATGTTAGCTCCTGCCCTGGCCCCATGGCCTCTCTTTCTCACATAAAAGACATAATATTTAGTACATTATGGTCAAAGATTTTTTTGTTCTATCTTCTTATATTATGCTTTCTTCATAGGAACACTTCCTGACTGGAATGAGTCACTCTCAAAATTTGCTTTCTCATTTCTTTTTGCTGTCTAATTACCCAAGGTAGCTCCTGTATTTTTCTGGGGGAAAAGTGGCTGCTGCGGGGTTTAATATGGAAGGAAAGTTACCCTCTAGCTTAGAAAGGAGGTTTATATTGTAGAAGAATGGTTATCTGGTTTAATGAGCCAGGTGGCAGACAGTAGGGAAGGTATAATGGGCCTTTCTAACTTCTCACAGGTGGGCTTTCTTGAAGTCTGATGGCAAGCACACATGGGTCCCTAACTACCTCTAAAATTCTGGGTCCATTGACCTTGCATTGGTGAGAAGTTGTCAGTCAATGTTAGATTTTGGTGACAATGAAAATGTTTGGCTTCGTGTGTGTGTGTGTGTGTGTGTGTGTGTGTGTGTATCTGTGTCTGTGTCTGTATCTATGTATGTGTGTTTTAGTGGAAGAGGCTCTATCAGGACTATTAGCCAGATGCATTCTTAAGCCAGAAATCCTTGGGGCCTTTTATATTTAAAAAAATTAATTGCCAGATTGCTCCTATCTCAAATGGCATATGCAAGACATAAGTAAGTGAAAAGCTTGCAGATGCCTTGTAGAATGAAGAGAGAGACCAGATTTGAGAGTTGTGCTTTGTCTCGTATTATTTACCTCCCACTTATACTGTGTCTGGTGCTCCCAAACTTCTCTTTGTTCTTACTCTTTGCTTCCTTTTTACCTCAAAGTCTGGATTGAAACCACATCTTACAACCATTTTCCCATGCCTACTTAATATAGGCACCATGCTCATTCCTTCCTGGTTCCTGACAGCTCTGGTTTTACTCCTCATCATCTTGACTGACATGTTGATTAGGTCCTAGTCCTTGCAGAAATGAGGTTGGGACAGACTTATTTTTTCTTTCCATCCTATATAAAGGACTAGTGTTTCAGTTCACACCAGGGCTAGCAGGTGGTTACGGGTGGTTACAGTGGGAGGAATATGTTTTCTCCTGAACAGCTTGCAGATTCCAAATGGATGCCACTTTAACAGAATATGTTTCAGGCAGAGGACTTAGAACTAGTCATCTAGCCTGTCCCACAAGTATAGTAGCTGCTTCTATGATTTCTAGACGAGTGCCATGGTCTAAGCTTTTACTCAGGAGCTTGGAGGTGAAGGAACAGGTTACCATTCAAATTCCCTGCATGATACTGATGATGACAATCTAGGTTATTGTCATGTTTCCAATATGCTAACATTGTTAGCATAGGCTCATAGATAAGTCCATATTTACTTTCTCTTCTTTTATAATTTTATATTTTTATACAGCTGTTGCCAGCATAAATATAATCCTCTATAAAAGTAATTTCAAAAATATCATAAGAACTCATTATTTACTCTTTTATTGGATTGTTTTGTTATGCTAAGTAAAAATGTAGTTGTACATTTTCTGTTTCCACCAGAGCAATGTCAACATATTAGAATATAGTTCTAAAAATCTTTCTAAATAATTTTTTGTCTTTCACTGTACTTAGAGAATGAGTAAAATCACAGCATTTTGTCTTAACTATGGGTTATTTGAGTACTTTTCATTTGTAAATAATTCACTATTAATGGACTGGAACGATAGCACAGTGGGTAGGACGTTTGCTGCACACGGCCGACCTGGGTTTGATTCCTTCATCCCTCTTGGAGAACCCAACAAGCTACTGAAAGTATCTCAGCCACACGGCAGAGCCTGGCAAGCTACCTGTGGCGTATTTGATATGCCAAAAACAGTAACAACAAGTCTCACAATGGAGATGTTACTGGTGTCCGCTTGAGCAAATTAATGAACAACAGAACGACAGTGCTACAGTGCACTGTTAATGGAACCATTATATACTAGAATCATACAACAGCAAACAGACAAATATTCACAGACAGTAAGTAATTTTTTAAAATAATACCACATGGTTAAAATGTTATTTTATTTTTGTATGCCCAATACCTTGCACATAGATAGGCTAAATAATGACTGATGGTGAATCCATTAATTATGGTGAATGAATACTTGATGTATGTTGCTTATATAACTTAGGTGGCTCTTGTATCTAATACTTGGTAACATGAGATTAAAAGATCAGGAATGATCCTACTAATCATGGTTTGCAGGTAAAGGATTATAGGTAAGTTTATGTGATAGGAAGTCAGAAAATCAAATTGTGCAATGAATCTGTGAGGCCTTTCATCAATTTCATGAAACTGATGGCCTTACCTTGGTCTAGATAGGCAATTCCCACTTTCGGTGTGTGCCAAGACACAGGAGGCTTTATCTTCAAGGAAGGTACCCTGGGACATCCTGGAGTGCATTGGCTTTCTGTCTCTCTGCTAATGCCCTCCTGCTTATGAGTATGATGTTAGTAGGTGATCAATGGACTATTTAAAATAATATTAATCTTGTTCTAAACAAATTTATAAGTTGATTGGTAGGTGTTTAACATTTTTATGTTTTTTTTTAGGTCACACCTGGCGATGCTCAGGGGTTACTCCTGGCTTTGCACTCAGGAATTACTCCTGGCAGTGCTCGGGGGACTATATGGGATGCTGGGAATCGAACCCAGGTCGGCTGCACGCAAGGCAAATGCCCTACCCACTGTGCTATCTCTCCAGCCCCAACAGTTTTAGTTTGTTGAGACTTTTATTAGTCTGGTGTTATAGAAATATCCTTTAAAAGTAAAGACTGTAAACCAAAAAGTGAGAAAAGTTTTCAAACTTTGAAGTTCTATTGGCAAACATTAATTTAAGCCTCCTGCTTTTCCCACTAATAGAAAAAGATTACAAATTTTAAACTTGAAAGGGCCTAGAAATCTAACCCACATGTCGGACATTTTATGCACAGGGCTCAGAGCTCTTGAGACAACAGAGGAATGTCATAATAAACCCAAAGTTAGCTATCAGGAATGTTCATGCTCAGGGAAGACCCAATATATGATTCTTAGTGCAGAGTTTATGGCACAAAGTGTCTGCTATGTTGTCAGTAGAGCATTTAAGCTTCCCAGAAAGGTGGTTAATTTTTGTAACCCTGAGTTTAGTCTAGGTTCCCCAAACTAGCAAATGATAATGGTG
Organism: Sorex araneus; assembly: GCF_027595985.1. Lineage (NCBI taxonomy): Eukaryota > Metazoa > Chordata > Mammalia > Eulipotyphla > Soricidae > Sorex > Sorex araneus. The sequence continues at coordinate 210,760,676 of NC_073313.1, read as the reverse complement.
GGATATGGAGTGGGGCACATGTGTGATTACTGATCAAATTCACACATTGCTCTACTCTTTAGGTGAACGATTGTGAATAGGACATCTTATGTTTATTTTCCCATCTGTTTCTTCCTCTGAACTTATTTGTTATCGTCTTTACTGGCCACTTTGTTCCCTGGTTTCTCTTATATTTCTATGGAAGAAACACAAGGTTCTGATTTCAGATTTTTGCCTTTTATCTCATTCCAGCCAGAGACAAAAACTTGATTGTCTTAAGGGTGTCACATAGAGGAACAAAGCAGGAGTGCCATTTTGTTAATGTCAGATATAAATATTTTTATGAACCATATATGTCTGGATTCATTAGCCATTTAATGAATTTGATGCACAGATGTTCAGGAAATTAGGAGCAACAGATTTCATTGGGAAGTTACAGTGAGCTTGGTGCCATCCAAGATATCAAAAACATGCTGTTCATCCAATCTGCCAAGAAATCAGGTAAAATAATGGTCTCTGTGTTATAAATAAATATATATAAGCTCATTATTAACACTCAATAAATGTTAATGGCATAACAATAAAAAAATTGAGCATGATTCTCCCCAGTGGAGATCAGGTTGTAGACATAAGCAATGCTCTCTGTGTTCAGATACATCTTTACTTTGGATTTATATTCTATTCATGGATTTATATTCTATTCATCTGATAGAGAGTAAAGGAGTGGAGAAGAAAGAGCTAATTGTGATTTCTAAGCCCTGAATTTGTCTTACAAATTAATTATGTATCAAAGCAACTGTACTGAATGTCTTCATTTATTCTGTAATCACCTGTTCACAAGGTATGAGTGTGAAGTAGGTGGTAGAAGAGAAAGGGCAGAATCAAGTAGTGTGGCCCTCAAGCTGGAATCAAGAAGCCACATCCCTCCTAGAGGAAGGAATCAGGGTATTTCTCAAATTACAATGCTAACTTTGTCACTGTAAGGAGGAGAAAAAGAAAGACCAAATAATTCTATGATACTCAGAAATATTCCTCCCTGAACAGGAGATATTTAAAACTGGTTAGTGTTGAGGAAACTCTTTCACACCCAAAGATTTCTGATTTACAGTGCTCCCATTACTGAAATACAGCCATGGTGGCCAATTTAAAGTCACCAGAATGACAACAGACAGCTTGCAAACTTCCTAGAAATTGAGCGATTAGTTCTTCAAAGCTGATATCAATAGCCCCAGGAAAACCCTGTCCTCAGTATGATCGTCATGGTGAACAATAAGGATAGGAATGGAAGAACCTCTGGGAATTGGAATGCCCACAGTAAAATTCCACCTCTGCTTCTTAAGAGTTCTGAGATCTCTAGCCAATTTTTCAAACTTGCTGGTCTTTAGTTTCCTTTGTGTCCAGATGGAAAGAATGTTTGTCATAGATTTCTAGTTGTTTATGATTATATAATTATAAGGTGCCCTGCAAGCTTCTTGGCATATAAATGTTTAATTTTTTTTTCATTTTGGGTCATACCCAGAGATGCTCAGGGATTATTCCTGGCTCTTCACTCAGAAATTACTTCTGGTGGTACTTGGGGGATCATATGGGATGCCAGGTATTGAACTGGGGTCAGCCTCATGCAACACAAACACCTGACCCACTGTACTATTGCTCCAGTCCATAAATGTTTAATTGTTTTAAAATTATAATATTCCAAGATAAATGAAACTCTCCCCAACTCAGTGTTAAAATATTATGATTATCAGAGAATGTGTACTCTTACAGATATTAGTTGATCCTCTCATGTGACTTGTGGGAAATCTATATCTTAATACTTACCAGGTATTTACTACAGTTGATGTATACCAAAATGAGAAAGTGCATCACAAATAGCCTTGAAAAGGACAAATGTGTTCTTGATTTCTGAGACTACAAAAAAATCCTCAGCAATTCACAACATATATTAGAGATGCTACCTTCTGTGTGGAAGATATCTCATGGTACCTTAATTGGTGAGATGACAGCAGCTTTCATCTTTTAAAAACTAAACAGTCTTTAAAAGGGATGAGATGAACATTAGTGGCAAATGCAAACCTGTTTAAATGTTCTGCTTCTCAGAAGTTTCACTGGCCCAGTTTCCTTTGCTCAGCTTGGAGAAATGTCCAGTCTCTGGTCAGGGACCACCATCTTTCCCATCAATGTTCAGATCTCCTCCCCATCAAAAAGCAACTCAGCAAGAGAAGTTCAGAGAATATGGCCTCTTTCCCAAGGGAACCATTGAATGCCTATTCTATTTCTTCATTTTGCTTGAGAATCTGCCTAAAATATAAGCTTGCTTTTGGATTCATCATGTTGAAATTATTTGAGTGTTTATTGTCAAGGAAAATGAAGGTGCCATACTTTATGAAAGAAGAAGTTAATTTGAATCTTGTCATACACTACTATGCCTTTCAAATAACTCCTTGGATTTCCTCCATTTACATCATTCATTATCTGGAAAGTCTTTTGTCTGCTGTCACCAAATTTTACAGAAACTGCACAGTGTTGTCCATTCTCCCATTGCAGTTTACTATCTTATCAGTAAATCCAATTTGATTCATATTCAAGGAGCTCTTTCATAGCGCAAATACATGTTGTCAGCCACTAGCTCCATGAGTAGGGAACCTGAGCAAGAACACACACAAAGAAACTGCAGATGAGAGCTCACATTCCTTATATCTTCACAGAGCTGAGTGAAGTAAGACAACTCCACAAACAATGCATTTTAAAGAACATTTGCTGGGTGAATATATTACAAATACGGCTAGGAAGTGGGCTGCAGTATATCTTCAAAAGTGACTGATTTAAACCCAAACTTAATGTATTTTGGAGGCCAGCAATAATTTGACTTGCTGAGTGGATAGAATTTATGGGTATAATGCAGTGCAAATAAAAACATCCTCTTTCAGTCATAAAGGTGTAGGCTATGTCCATGCTGGGAAATATAGCTTTCGTTACCTCTGACTTCTGGAGAGAACTCTGGGGAATAGTAGCTAAGTCATACCCATTGCCTTTTCTTTGTGGCCTTATGGAAATATCAAGTTTTATTTTTGTGTTTAAAGGATTTTATAGTTCCATCCCTAGATCTGGGCTTTTGTGTTTGAGAATCAAATAAATAAGAGAAAACCTGAAATGGCCAAGCTGTAAGTTGTTTTCTTAATGAGTTGATTCAGACCAGAGTAAAAGAAAAGCCAGAGGGTAGGATTTGGGTTTGGCATGGAGGATATACACATCTACCTCTCAAAGTGATGACCCAAAGGGACGACTGAGGTTGGTAAGAAACTGTCAGGTGCCTTTGGGAGATTTTCTATTTCTGACCTGGATAGTTTTGACATGAACCCAAAGACCCAAACTTCTCATGGTATGATTGTGGTCAATTGTCTATAATGTGCTAAATTTGAGGTTGGAATACAGGAAGTGACAAATAACTATTATGAAATGTAAAAGGGCAATAGGTGCCCTCCTCTACATACTCAGCATGCGACATAATCCCCTGCTTGGCCTTCTGTGTTTTTGTCTGGTCGCCATGCCCACACCTCACTGTTCTTCTTTTCTCTTCACAGCAATCACATAACTCTAGCACTTCAGTCCTTACTCCTGAAGCCTGATCTTCTACTTCCTGTGGAGTTTTACTAGGAGGAGGAAAAAGATAAGATCTGGAAAGGTTGCTCATAGGAGAGACTGAAATAGCTCACTGCTGGCCGCAGCGTAAACTCATTCATGAAGAACCTGTAAGACCCGGGAGTAGGCTTTGTGCTCCTACCTTGGAAACCTTTGATGGAGTACAACATTGGGCAAGCCTAAGTAGACACGTAGAATATCCAAATACATGCCTTTGAGGAAGGTAGAAAAATGCAACTATATACTCTCAAGGACTTTGTATTTCCTGTGATACTTTCAGCACAAATCTATGTTTAACATATTTTTAATTGAATCATGAGATACACACTTAGAAAGTTGTTCATGATTGAGTTTCAGTCATAAAATGTTCCAACACCCATCCCTTCAACAGTGTACATTTCCTACCACCAATGTCCCCAGTTCCTCTCCCGCCCAGTCCCCACCCATACCCCTAAAACCTGCCTCTATACCCCAACATTTGCCTCTATAGCAGACATGTTTCTTCTCTGTCTCTGACTCTCTCTCTCACTTTAGGCGCCATGGTTTGCAATACTATTACTGTAAGTATATTATGCATATCACTTTATCTCCTTTCATCATTCACTTTTTGTCCAGTGTGATCATTTTTCACAGTGGCCCCTTCTCTGTCCTAACTGCATTCTTCCTGTCCCTTGTTTCTGCAATTCTTTGGGTACTGTTTACATACTATGTCTATTTTTTTTTATATTCCACAAATGAGTGAAATCATTCTGTTTGTCCTTATACCTCTGACTCATTTCAGTCATCATGATACCCTCCATACTCATCAGTGTGTAAGCAAATTTCATGACTTCATTTTTCCTGACAGATGCACAGTGTTCCATTGTGTATATGTACCATGGTTTCTTTATCTATTTATTTGTTCCTGGACACTTGGGTTATTTCCAGATTTTGGCTGTTGTGAAGAGTGCTGCCATGAACATAGGAGAGTAGACGGCTTTTCTGCATTGTGTTTTTGGGCTACTAGGTATATTCCCAGGAGCAGTATTGCTGGATTGTATGGAAGCTTTGTTTCTAGTTTTATGGGGAATGTCCATAACAAATCTGTTTTTGAGAAGACTTATTCCTGCCTCCATGTAATAATTTCATCAGTTTTTTTGAAAAAGATGCTAAAGATCTTTCAAAGCACTTGTTTCAGAAGTTTGGAACAAATAAATGTTGGGGTATAAGTATACCTTCTCTTGTACACTCCAAACTTTAATATTAATCACGTTGACCTTCCTTACATGGATAGATAAATGGTAGGTAGACTTGCTGGGAAAGAATACAGTACAATTTTGAAATAATAATATATTCAACAGCTGTAAATTATTATATGTCTTATTGAAACAGTCAAAGACTGAGCTTAAATTTTCATGGAAATTTATCATTGCTTAAAGTACTTTCCTGGTGCACATATATTTATTTTTCTTTTATTTATCTAGTAAATCAGCAAGAATTTATGGAACTATCCTCGTGCTTGAATTTGGTGCAGATTTCTAGGTCATATCCCAGTAATAGCTTTCCCAAATTGTTTTTTAAATTTGTTATAGTTTTGTTATTGCTGGTGGTTTTGTTCTGTTTATTTTTGTTATTTTGATATTGGGCCACATCTAGTAAAACAAATATGTGCCTCCTGCATGCAAAATTGGATCTAACCTGTATTCTGAGCTGTATCTTCAGCCCAGGAAAATAACAGTTCTTAAAATGAGGAGGAGGTACTGGAGACATGAAGGAATGGGCTGGTTTCAGATAGTACTAACTCTATCAGAGATTATAGTTGTAGTTTTCTCCAACTGTCAGACTGCCAACTGTCAGGGCAGGACACGAGCTAAGATATATACTGTCAACCCTTTGGGTCCACAACTTTAATGTTTGCTTTCTAAGCTGTTTCTATGGTACAGAAAAACAAGGAAATGGAAATTCATATTGCAGCAAACTGAAAGGTTTAATTTTGTGCTATTTAGGTATCTCTTGTCCTAGACAACTAATACTCCCTTGTTTTTGTTTTAGTGGGGGCACACCTAGAAGTACTAGAGATTACTTCTGGCTCTGTGCTTAAATATCAGTATTGCCTGTGCTCAGGGAACCATGTGGTTCTGGGTATAGAACTCAGGCCTCCTGCATGCAAATCATGCACTTGGCTTGTTAAACTATCTCTAAAACCCAGCTAATAATCATTATTTTTTTAAAAATCATTCCCCATACTTTCCCCCTTTAGTTCCCCATGCTTTTGCTCATTCAAACCTATAGGATTATTAACCTTCAGAGATCCCTCAGGCCCGTGCTAGGATGAGATTAGACATTTGGTCTCTTTGGATGGGCCAAAGTTTGATAACATGACCTAGAGATGCTAGAAAGACCCAAGATACAATATAGTAACTGTCCATTGGGATCTTCCTGATTTCTAAGTGACACTAAAGAGTGGCATTTTCAGAATGATTTATCTTGACACCTGAGAAGAATATGCCCTATTTAAGAGTTCTCAGATTTATGACATTTCTGTTAATCTCTGACAAAGGAGCCTAGGAAAGTTGAGCAAGGAAAGCCATTCAATAAATGGTGCTGGAAAAACTGTATACCTGTATGCAAAAACTTAGGCAGTACTCTCCACAATGTGTATTTCGGAACTACCTTTATGATTTGATTCTATTGGGAAAAAAGGAAAAACAAAAGATTTCTTCCCTGACATTTACAAACTCAAGCATACTTTCCCTCAACACTGGTGTTTGGTTAGGATTCTGGGCATTGGGAACACTTGTCCCTGAGCTGTATTACAGGGTACTTTGTTAAGAACTGTAATTACCAGAATGCCTCAAACTGGAAACTTTAGCACTCAGTACCATGCTAGGGAAAGCAGAAAGGAATCTGTTAAGATCCAGTGTGACTTTTGCAGTATCATCATTTAAAGAAAAAGATACTTTAGTCAGGGAGAGGCCAGCATGGATCCATTTGACCCTGGCAGAAACTAAATACCTTTTAAATAATTTGGGGGCTATTTTAGAACATTGAAAGAGGGATTATATCAAACAAGTTCATGTCAAAGGGGAAAAAACCTTTCCCCATTGTAATCTCAGACCTTGTGTTAAAAAAGTGTATGAGATTTTCATTATGACTTTCACTATGTTCACCCCAAACTAATTGACATAAGAGGCAGTTGCTTACTTGAAAAAAAAGATAGTTTAATTATAGTTCAAAGGGGATATGAGAAAAAATTAGACAAAATACTAAGTTATAATTTCAATATATGTGTTCAGCCATAACTTCAGAGAATATAATGAAGAATTTAGGTACATCATTTAGGTACATACAGAGAGATACCAGTGCAGGTCACCTGGGTATGACATATTAGTGATGCAGAGGACACGAGTGTCTACCATTGGTCACATTCAGAGAGACAAAATCTCTCAGGAGGCTAAATATCTAAAGGCAAGGTGAAGAACCCCTCAAGCCCCAAAGTAAACAAAGTACGACCTTCATTTTATTTTCCTACTTAGATATCAAAGAAACTCTGTTTACATGAAAACTTTGTAAAAATAGTATCTTGTCTATGACTATGTGTAAAATGGTTAGCTTCTAAGCTCATATGACATCAAATAGGATTCTGACTCATAGTGTCAATGGTACAGCTCTTGAGCTGAGTTGACACTGATTTGCAAGGTGTTGAGAAGAATGCTAATATTTTACTAATGGCAGTACTATCCTCCCCACTACTCACTATGACAAGGAAACATTCTACCCTTTAAGTATGCAAAGTTCTCTGTTTGTTGAGAAAAATACTTGGATGAGAGGATACTTTGAAGCTAGTCATTCAAGTTGCCCCCAGAGTCACCAAAAGCTGAGATTCCAAGAAGCCATGCACAAAGTCGAAAGGTTTTTAGTTCACAGCTGAGCTTGAAACTTTTTAAGAATGGGGTCAGAGAGACATTGTAGCAGGTAAGATGTTTGCCTTGAATGCATCTGACTCATGTTTGAATCCTGCCACACCATATCATCCCAGGTCTGTCAGAAGAGCACAGTGTCTTAAGAACTGAGATCCTGTTCTTAATATGTCACCAACAGCTGTTTATATAGAAAAACAATTGAAAGATCCAAACTTGAAATTTCACAAATGCTGGGAACATGTCACATGACTTTCTTCCTTTTGTGCTAGGGTGTCTAGATAGCATGAACCAATTTCTTTCTGGAATGTTAGCTCAGTGTGTCAACAACTGGGATATATATATATATATATATATATATATACATATATATATGTGTGTGTGTGTGTTGTGTGTCTGTGTGTGTATGTGTGTGTGTGTATATATATATATATATATATATATATATATATTCCGTATCTCTCTCTTCTGGGAGCTTTGTTTTATAGTCTCTGGATCTCCTGACCCCACGCCAGGCTGTCTTCACTGGGGTCCCTCGAAGAGAGGCAGGTTGAGTTTCCTCTCTATCCCAAGCAGAGCCCCAGCCGAAAACCTCCAGAACCCAGCCACAGCCATGCTCAAGCCACTCTCCACACACTCAGACGAGCCTCACACATAAAGGAACTGACAAAGGAACTCAGGTATGCAGGACCTGTGGCTGAGATCTCCAAGCCTGCTCCAATTGGGACTGGGCCTCCTCCGCCCAGATTCCCAGTTTTCCAGTAGCTTGGAAGTCACACCCACAAACTGCCCCCAGTGCCATGTAATCTCACCAACAGCCAAGACCCAGAGACTATAAAACAAAGCTCCCGGAAGAGAGCAATGCAGAATCTCACACGGCAGAGCCTGGCAAGCTACCTGTGGCACCAGCTCGACCAAATTGATGAGCAATGGGACGACAGTGATACAGTGATGTATATATATGTATATATACATATGTGTGTGTGGATTTGGTTCATGAGAACAACTTAGTAATTTCAAAACACAAGGAGCTGAGCAGATTCTCAAGGGCCAGTTTATCATAAGAGAAGATGAACATGAGCAGGTGAATTTAGCTGTAAGTCTAGAGGTTGAAGACAGCAAGATGTTCCAGGTATAATATTATAGCTGTTTCTAATACCAATCAGGGTATGTAAATACACGTGCCCTGAGAATAGAAGGGTAAACCAAACTAACTATTTTGCTAAATTTTGAAACAACTTTTTGCCTAAACACCTTAGGTCTAAAGCATACTCTCTTAGTAGAACACAGGGAGAAGAGATGATACCTTGTTTCAGGGAACATTTCTCTGTAGCAGTGCAGTAAGCACTGACAAACTCTTGCCAAGATATCTGAGTAGCAGTGCCTGGAGTTGAGACAAATGAGGAGGCTGAATGAGAAGACCTCAAACACCCCTTAACGTTCTGAAATTATATGACCTCTGAGTATTGATTCTGAAAGCAAAATGATAAAGCTCTGTCTTGGGTCTGGGAAGTAATGTCAGGGCTAAAGGAAGTTGAGAAGAGTCTAACATAATAACACAGATTATAGAGCAATCATTAACATGTTAGCCAGTAATAACTAATCTGTCTCAAGCATTCGATTTCTTTAAATTTTACTTCAAATTGTATTAATTTTTCAGGCTTAATAGCCAAATATAATAAACCAATGTTTATAAATATTTATATTTATTTTTAATGTTGAAGATTTTTAGTAGAGATAAAACCCTAAATAAACAATTCATTTTTTATAAAGTATCTCAGTCATTCAAGCCTGATAGATGCTTCCATTTGTAAGGTCTGATAATACCCTTAGTTGACACTAGCAATATTGCAGGCTTAGTGCCAAAAAGGGATTACCTTGTTTCCACTGATCATCCTTGTAAATTCATTACATTTAGGTTCACCTTCCCCTGTTTAATTGTGCGATAGCTGTGCTTTCCCAGAATCTAGAAGAGTAATCATCATGGTGGTTCCATTCAGCATCCTTTCAAGCGTCTTTGTTCTCCTCATTATGGAGACTCCCCTTTTTTTGTGTGTTCTCATACAAGCTATGACTACTGGAGGGTGTCTGGCAAGAAAGAATGCTTATCATACTACAGTTTGAGGGATATCCATGTTCTGCCCAGGAATAAAAATTAAGCACACAGCTGTTGGGCATAGTTCCTCATACTTTCTAGTATTGCCTCTACTATTGTTATTGGGTCTCCTCACCTAGACAATTCTACCTCATATGTCTAGAGTATAACTAGGGTATTGAAAGTTTGGAAAGCTCCGGAAGTGATGATACTCTGCAACTGTGGCTGAAAACCCCTATTCCCTCACTCTGAAGCAGAAGCTATCTCACATCTTCCCTTCTCTGCTTCTAGAACATCCATATGTTCTTCTTCTCTGCTTCTAGAACATCATCATGAACCACACGCTTTTCTTAGTTCCAAGACTAGGGCATTATAACTGTCACTGTCACTGTCATCCCGTTGCTCACGATTTGTTCAAGCGAGCACCAGTAACGTCTCTCATTGAGAGACTTATTGTTACTGCTTTTGGCATATACAATATGCATGGGTAGCTTGCCAGGCTCTGCCGCTCGAGTTCGATACTCTCGGTAGCTTGCCGGGCTCTCCGAGAGGGGCGGAGGAATCCAACTCGGGTTGACCGTGTGAAAGACAAACGCCCAACCGCTGTGCTATCGCTCCAGCCCAGAGGACAGACATGAAATTTAAACAATTTTTTGTATATCAAGTACTTGGAGGCCTAAAGTATCCTAATTAATACTTTTGGAAAACCAGTGTTTACTTCAGTAGAGAACGGAAGAATCCAGGTAAAGTAGAAAGGAATGGAAAGCATGAAACAAAATTACCATATGAGGCCTCATCCTATAGGCCCTGAGAGGGCCCCCCCTCTCCTCTATAACAGTGCATTCTGTGTCTCATATATGATTTCAGGACACTTAGCTCTTTTCTTCTCTTCAGAGTCATTTTGTTCACTTCAATGAACAACATATAATTGCAAAAGATTTCAAATAATTGACTTGAAGCATGATACTTTGACAAAGATGAGTTGAATACAAATAAACAGTTTAAGGCAAGTTGTTATAACCCATCTTCAAAAAGATATATCTCTAGGGGCTGGAGTGATAGCACAACAGCTAGGGTAGGGAGTTTGCCTTGCATGCAACTTAACTGGGTTCGATTCCCAGCATCCCATATGGTCCCCTGAGCACCGCCAGGGATAATTACACCAGGAGTAATTCCTGAGTGCAGAGCCAGTAGTCACCCCTGTGCATCACCGGGTGTGACCCCAAAATAAAAAATATATATATCTTTTAAAAAGATATTGCATTATGATGGTTGGGAGGTTCACTTGGGATGGGAGATGTATGTTAAAAGTAGACAAGAGGCCAAACATAATGGCCTCTCAGTATCTGTATTGCAAACCACAATGCCCCAAAGTAGAGAGAGAGAGTAACAAGGAAACTGTCTGTCATAGAGGCAGGGGGTGGAGTGGGGTGGGGATGGTGGGAGGGATACTGGGGACATTGGTGGTAGGAAAACTACTGGTGGAGGGACAGGTGTTTGATCATTGTATGACTGAAACTCAATCACGAAAGCTTTGTTATTGTATCTCATGGTGATTCAATAAAAAAATAAAAATTAAATAAAAAGACACTGCCTTTAACAGAATTTGGTTTGACTAACATAATCAGTACTGAATAAAGCCCAGGCCCAGCTTGTATTATTTTACAATCTAATTGACTAAAAGGTCACACTCCCTTTGTAGTTTAATTTTTTTTCTTGAAAAATTGTTCTCTGAGGAGTTAGTCTGGTCTTGGTTAGCAGCATAGGAAGGAGAACAAAAGAGATAGAATACACTGTACTTCTGTTTGTTTTATCATTTGGTCTTTCTGCCTTTATGTTGGAGAGGAAGCTTAAGACTAAAATGGAACCTGAAGGCTTTTAGGTTCTGTTACAAGTGTCTTGTTTCTGAAGGTCTTTCATAGCAAATCCTACTTCCCATGTCAATACTCATGAAAGTGCATTTAATACACACTGACTTCCCTGTTACGTTCTTTCAAATGAGGGACTTAGACCTTGCCAAAGGCTATTATTGGCCAGAACTATTTCATAAAAAAAGCAAATGTGACAAAGTTAGGTGATTATGAAACCAAATTTGGAAGAAGAGGCATCCCAAATCTTAACAATTTAAAATATAACTGTAATATTTTGAAATTTTGCTTAAAAGATATAGGCATAACTATACTGAATGCAGTATGGGGAGAGGTTTAATAAAATTTATCTGTTCAGTCCAATAATGGAAGCTTCTGTGGGGACTGGATTACTTGACATGTATGGTTTGGGGAGTGAAGTTAGTGTCGACAACTTTGTGATGGCATTAAAGAAACCCACTCTTCCCAATTTAGCCACTTTGAACTTTATAATTTTCAAGTTGCTTTGACTATGGATTCTTTGAGAGTATAAACTCATAGCTTTATAAGTAATATGAAAAATACTTTATTTTTTGAAAAGTCCTAGGAAACATGAACAAGCGGTCTTTAATGTTAATCTTTGGTGACTGCTGAGATGACCTTTGTCCCTCTACAGTCATCAATTAAAATAACAAATTGATTATTCCAATTGATTACTCTAGGTATGGATTGAGCAATATGAATTCAATTTGGAGTCTTTTGATTGTTCTGATGGAGGAAAGGTGTGTCCTAACATCTTTCTACTTATTATGCTTTTTAATCTGGGTGGAAGAGGCCCAGTCCTGATCTGAGCAGGCTTGGAGGTCTCAGCCCCAGGTCCCACACACCTGGATTCCTCTGCCGGTACCTTTATGTCTGAGGTTTCCTATTTTCCAGTAGCTAAGCGGTCACACCCAGGGACTGTCCCTGGGCCGTGTAATCCCATCAACAGCCAACATCAGAGACTTAAAACCAAGCTCCCTGAACCACTCAGCTGCTTTGCACCTCTCCACATGCATGAATAAACTTTGTATTATCTGAAGCCTGGACTATATTATTATATTTTCCTCCTACAACTCCCTTTGCTTTCTTTAATACAGATAACCTATTTTGAATAAGCTAGGAGTGGCTGAAGTAAAAAAATGTTGATATTCATAGACTAAAGTAATAATTAACATTATAGTAAAAGTTGTTCACGTTTCACTTATAGAACTAAAAATGATACTCCTCTTCCTCCCACAGATATAGATGATGGATTTCAGAGAAAGCCATCTCATCTCTAGAAGTCAATTTTGGCATCAAGTCATCTTCTGAATAAACCAGGAAGGCCCATTATTCTAAATTAAGTATTGTATGGATAATTTACATATTATTTGTTTTGTTTTGTTTTTTAGAATCTCACTGGTGATGCTCAGGTCTTACTCCTGAGCAATATGTCCAGTGATCACTCCTGGTAGTGTTTAGGGGACCATATGTGGTGTAGGGGATCAAACCTGGGTTGTCAGCATGCAAGGCAAGCACCCTACCCAATATACTATTGCTCCAGCTAAATTCACTAATATTTTTCTTCTTTATTGTTCCACCATAGCTACACATTGACAGAAAGCTACATTTTCAGGAAAGGCATTGTTTGATTCTCTGGCAGCATTGTGTTTATTAAATTACACTTTGGTGTGCAGTCATGGCCTAAATGTGAAAAGTCTTGCTATTCTATCCCTTTGGAATTCTGTGAGTGCGTTGAGATTTATTTTTTTCAAAGCATATCAAGGTCTGCTTTTTTTAAATTTTTGGGTTAACCCAGCAATGCACAGGGGTTACTCCTGGCTCTGCACTCAGGAATTACTCCTGGCGGTGCTCAGGAGACCATATGGGATGCTGGGAATCGAACCCGGGTCGGCCGTGTTCAAGACAAATGCACTACCTGCTGTGCTATCGCTCCAGCCCCAGGGTCTTCTTTTAAGGACCTGGGCAGAATTATCTTTGGTCTTCATACAAGCATCATTGTAATTCTTCTGCACATCTGATATTTATTTTGCTTTCTTTTGATTTTTATCTCTAAGACTTGGAATATTGTTGATTATGTTTTCATTTTTGTACTGACCTCTAGGAAGTTCAGAATCAAATGCACTGTTCACATACTCATAAAATACATACAAGACCTTCTGGCATACATTTTGTTTATTAAATTCACTTTGGGTTTTACTTTTTGTTTAATAAGAATTTTATTTTATTGAATCACCATGTGGAAAATTGCAATGCTTTCAGGCTTAAGTCTCAGTTATACAATGCTGAAACAACCATCCCTTCACCAGTGCCCATATCCCACCACCAAAAAAAAAACCAAAAAAACCCCACACAGTACACCTCCCATCCCGCCCCCTCGCACCCCCCCTCCTTGTAACTGATAAGTTTCACTTTACTTTGTGTTTACTTTAGTTACATTCAATATTTCAACACAAACCTCACTATTATTGTTAGGAGTACCCCACTAGAATCAGATCTGTTGTGAAGAGAAATGAGGTCTCTTCACCGGCCGCACGGTTTTGGATTTCTGTACTAAAACAACTAAGTCCAGAGAGATTTCTTCCAGATATTGGACCATTGCAAGCTTGTAAACCCCATCTGTGGTCGTCATAATATGGCGGTCACCGCGCCCTTCATCCCCAGAAAGGAAGAGGCGAGAGAGAGAAATACCTTTCCCCTCCTGGCCGGGCACGGAGCTGCAGCTTAGTTCTCAGGCTGGAGACATTCTGTGAGGAGCTGCCCATGCTGAAAGTAGTTTAGCTGGGTCTGGATTCACGCTCGTGCAGCTGCGGAGAGGCCGCACACACGTGCGGCCCCTGGGATCACATCTCAGCGGCGGGAGGGGCTGGTGTCACCCACCTTCCCAAGAGCACCCTCGTGTCCTTTTGCTGCAGTTTTTGTCGTAAATCCCATCTGTGGTCATCATAATATGGCGGGGTTTTACTTTTTCCATTTTTCTAGTTTCTATTTATCTCAATTAAAGTCCATTATAACAAAGAGTATAAATACATAAAGTAGTTAAAATGGTGATTAAAAGATGTTGAAGTTCAAAAGGAGAGAGAGACAGAGACAGAGAGAGACAGAGAGAGAGGGAGGGAAAGAGAGAGGTGCCTGCCATAGAGGGAGGCAGAGGTGGGGAGGGGCGGGCAGGAGGGTAATTGGGGACATTGGTAGTGGGAAATGTACACTGGTGAGGGGCAGGTGTTGGAATATTATATGACTAAAACCCAATCATGAATAGCTTTGCAACTGTGTATTCTATGGTGATTCAATTATAAAATTAATTAATTAACAAAAAAAGGTAAAGAACAAAGAGAGGGCATCAGGTATGAGATCAAAGACCATTTCTTCCCTGAATGTCCTGTTCCACATAACAAATGACTCTTATAATCTACTACTTGGAGTTGACATTAATCACCCATGTTTCTTAGATTCAGAATAGGATGTGGCTATGGTATTATTCAGTAAATATTTCCTCAATTAACAAGGGAAGTTTATCTTGTAATATAGACAACGATTATTAACAAGAAGGTTAACTTAAAATCACATGTTATTTCTTTAAAAGTGTGTTGCAATTCAGACTGATTTAAATACACTTTTAGATTTGGGGACTGCCTTATAAAACTGAATTTTATTTTAAATTTACCCAGATAAGATTTTGAAAGTCAATAGTGTAACTAGAAGAATGTCTCTTTTTCTTACATGAGGAGAAACTTCTTTCAAGCAGGTGGATGAATTTGTTATTACCTGACAAAAATCATTCCCTAAGCCATAATTTTTAAAATATGATAATAAAAATTTAGTTCTACCATCTATGTATTAAAAATATATTTCATTTATATATGCCTTCCTTTCTTTGGCATATCACCACAGTTTTCAAGTGATTTCTGAAATATTGTAACTGAGCAGAAAAAATTAATTTTCACTGTGTTGTGGTTACTGTTACTGGAATAAAGTGGTTGACTAGCTCAAATTTAACTTTGGAATGAGGAAATGTAGAAATAATTTGACAGAATTGATTGGCTTATTTCTTCACAAATAAGTCTATAAGTAGAAGAAAAAGATATATATTTTCCAATCTGAGTGAAAAAGTGTAAATCATGAATTTTTTCAAATATTTCTCATATTTATGTTTGTAGGGGGAACAATGATTTTATGAAAGATACTAGCATAGACACATGGCCTTAGTTTCCTCATCTGTAAAAGAGTTGGATAAAACCATCATGAAATTTGTCTCCAAAGACTGAATTTATAAACATCCATAGACAATGGAAACATTACACAAAAAGAGAAGTTTACAGGAGGATTCTGCATGGCATTGCTTTAATTTTGACCACTCCTCCACTGATATTGGAGAATTCATTTTTCAAGAGATATGGGGGATTGAGTGCTGTTTCTTATGGAAATGGGACCTGTGTTATTCTTTGCTTTTGTATCTTCAGTTGTTTGGAGACAACCATGTTATCAGCTGGGCCAATAAGATCATTAATGGAAAACAGTGCTATGTACCAGTAGATCTTTACTCCTTGATCAATAGTTATTTACTTCTGAGGGGTCACAGCTTGGTTAATATAGCTGAATAATTTTATTGATAGATAACATAACAATGAAAAATAAAGTTTAAAATAGAAGATGAATGAATATAGCACTTTCTTCAGGCATGAATATTATTATTTGAAAACTGTAATAGCTGCTGGAATGTTGGAAGGGCAAACAACAAAAGCATTGAATAATTGTCTTAGGACTATAATCAGACTTCCATTATTGACCTCTGTTAATATTCTACTGTAACTGTCTGCTAAATTGGTTCCTAGGGGCTTGAAATATACAGTGATGTTATGAGTTCCTATCGTAAATTGCCACACAGTAAAGTAGCAACTCTCTGAAATAGTGTTGGCCCTCGTTTGATCAATACTCAATTCAAAGCAGTGCAATAGGCAACTGTTTCCATAGAAACATTGATGTCACAGAGGTTGAACAGTGGCTGTTACAACAAATCATTTCCTTTGAGCAGTTGTAATTGACTATATGTACAGTTTGCTGTCACTTGAGACCATTTACATCAAGCAAGTAACAGAACTGCATTAGTTATTCCAGGAGTAAGAGGGTTAGCTCTTCCTTTTGTGACCTTACAAATACCTAAGAGAATATTGCCATGGCAACCAGCAATATAACAGAATGAACATTAAGGTAGCAAGCTACCTTAATGCAGTATCGTTGTTTGGAAAGGAAGTTTTAATAAAGTTTACTTAGTAGTTACATTAACACAATCCTTTGCACCTCACAGTAATGACTTGATTCCTCTCTCACAGACATCACCAATAACGCAGACATTGCAATCCCATTTGCACTTCATTTCCTCTTCCTCACCTTTGATGTTCCCTCAGCATCTGGCTGCTAAGACAGCGCACAACCACATTTAGCAAAATCTTGTTTACTGAGCACAGAGTTTGGCTCTGGAGAAGTGTGGAGTTTGAACTGTTTAAGCTATTAGGAGACAAAGAAATCTTTAACAGATTTTTACTCAGGCTAAATACTCTCTGGATTTTAAGCACATAAAAGAAACCAGAAAATTCAGCCTACCTGTCTACAGACTAAAATTACCACCAAAATTGGGTTTCATATTCTAAAATTCCTCACATTAACATCCCCCAACATTACCAAAAATTGTCCAGTGTGATAGTGTCTGGCTGTACACTTAGAATATTCCATAGACTTCTGGGGAAATGAAGAGGTGGGTGTATCTTCTGGTCAGTAAATGGGCTGAAAATACCCTTGTGTTATTCAACTCTGTGGCAAATCAGAGCTTCTAAGCTAAGGGAAGCATTTATAGAACTTTATAGCATTTATGAGAGTTACATATGAACCCACAGAATATCTGATTTCTTGAAAATCATATATCAGGTGAGAAAATCACGTTGAATTTCTCATCTGAGCTTTATAGTAGATGAAATTATCAAGAGTGAGTCTGTGTAGTGGCATTAATATTATGTTCATTGTTCTTTGTAGTGGTGTCAGGGGTAGAAAAAAATGTACATGATATGTCAGAGTCTGAAAAGGTATTTGAAGCTACATCCTAGACATCTGGCTTTATCTAGAGCAGGCTGGGGAGAACTTGCATTGTCACCTCAGCCATAACTGTGAGTTCAGTCAGCAAGACTGTCATAATCATAGCTCCATGAGAGGAAAACTATACCTACAGAGCTATAAATGAACAGGCAAGGCAAAACCCTTATAGGAGGTATTTACTAAGAAAGGATTTTCCAATACAGGCCCTTAATGATCAGCCTATAGATTTTTGACTAGTCTGCCTTATTCCTCAGGGTGAACCCTTAAAGGTAATAAAATTGAATTGCAATCAGTATTCTTTGATACTAGTCTGCCACAGACTGTTATTCACCTTGAACCAGAGAGCAACTATTTATAAGATTGTTTGGAGACACAAATCCAGTAAATTACTTTGTTTGGCCTTAAAAGAATGTTTGACTTGAAGCATAGAAATGGCTATAAATCTTACGGGAATAATTTATAAGACAGCCTACTGAGCAGTGATCCTCTGGTTACAATTGAGTAAAGAAAGATGGTTTGAAAGGAAAAAGTGTTCCCCACCTCCCAGCCCTTGCCTGAGGTCAATGAACTTTTCCAGGCTCCTGAATACAGGAAATTTAGTAATGGCACCTGGATGTCCTGACAGAGACAGGAAACAGCTGCCCTTTGCACGTATACTCTTTCCTGGAGCAATTCTTCTTTCAGAGCTGGCCATCTTTCCTCTGACAACATGGTTTGGCCAGTGGAAAAGCAGAATGAGTCAGACCTTACCCTTACTGAGTACTGCAGGGAGCTGTCAGTCAGCAGTTAGCCAAAAGCCCAACAACTTTAACAAAGATGATCTAGTCAGAAAGAGAGAGAGAGAGAGAGAGAGAGAGAGAGAGAGAGAGAGAGAGAGAGAGAGAGAGAGAGAAAGACAGACAGACAGACAGATAGACAGAGACAGAGACAGAGAGGATGAGAGACACACAGAAGCAGAATATGGAGACTGCATGACTGCATTCTGCCTAAAAATGGTAATCCTAAGCATGTGAAAAAAACATTTGGGTCTTGATATATGCAAAATTTCATTGATTAACAAATGGTATTAGAGTAAACCTCTTAATCTGTATTAGTAGAAGTGTTATTACTCCAGAGAGTCTATGGACAGAAAAATAATATAGTAAAATATATTAAAACAGAAAGGAGAAATGACTTAAAATTTTGGCTTCTTTATATACAATTTGACATCTAAGTTTCATTTTCTTTGCATTTAAATATGAAATAGAATGTTTCATAAAGGAGGCCAGGGAGATTGCTCAAAGGACTGGAACACATGTTTTGCAAGTAAGAATCTCAGGTTTGATGATCTCTTAAATAGTAACCAATAAGCACCATGCCGAGGTGTCCCCAGTGCACTGCTTGTGTGTGAATTACTGAAAGGATCATATCTAATTGTCATTTTGATTTGCATTTCCCTGATAATTAATAATGATAGAACTTTCTAATATGTCTTTGTATTTCTTTGAGGAAGTGTCTGTTCAACTCCTTCCCCATTTTTTGATGGGGTTGTTTGGTTTTCTGTTGTATTTGTGAATGTTTTATGTATCTTGAATAATAGCACTTTGTAAGATGTATGGTGTGTAAATAGTTCTCCCCCTCAGTAAGTTTTTTTTTAATTTATCAATCATTTATTTTGCAGTACAGAAACTTTTTAGTTTGATGTAGCCCATTTGCTTATTTTAGCCTTCATGTTTTTTTTTTTTTCTGTGACAATGAATCATTGAAAATACCTCTGAAGTTAGTATCATAGCAAGTTCTGGCTTTGTTTTCTTTGGTATATTTTAAGTTTTGGGGTTTAATACTGAGGTATTTGTTACATTCAAATTAACTCTTGTGTATGATCTGAGATAGGGGTCTAGGTTCCTTTTGTTTTGCATTTACCTAACCAGTTTTCCCAGCATTATGATGACAGCATAAAGAAAAACTACTCAGCTATAAGAAAGGATGAAATCTTGTAGTTTTCTGCAACTTGTATAGAACTGGAGGGTAGTAAGCAAAGCAAAATAAATCAGGAAGACAAATGCAGACTGTTTTTAATCATCTGGGCAGTATAAGGAAACAAAGTAAGGGAATAAACAAAGTAAGGGAAACAGACTCTTGGTATTCTGCTTACAGAACTGAGTCCACTAATGGGCAAAGGGTGGGAAGAATAAGAAGGAACCTGGAGACAGTAGTGGCGAGGGAGTGTCACGCAGGTGGCTGTGGTGTGGTAACATATGACGGAAACATTACTATCAATACTACTGTAAATAATACTACAAGTATAAAATAAAAGCATATAAAATTAAATAGTAAAAAAATAGCAAAAATTAAAAAATATTAAAATGAGGACTTCCTTATTCTACAATCATCAGATAAAGTTGTAATGAGTATTTGTGCAGTGAAATAGTTAAAGAATACAGATGTTTTAATATACTTTTTCACCAAGTAGATTGCCTTTAAATATAGGAGAATGAAAGAAAGTAGAAACACATATTAAAAACGCTTATATCTCAATATTTAAAAGGATGCTAGGAATGTGGCTCAAGGGCAGAATTCATGCCTTGCATGTGTGAAGTCCTGAGTTTGGTCCCTGGCACCGAGAGGCTCTCAAGCACTGCTTAGATATGACCTCTTAGCATCTCAGCAACAAAGACAAATATGACCCCCCACCTATAGTGAGATAAAGTAATGCTCCCTTTTATTTATTTCTAGTAGAAGGAACATTAAATTATAATATTACATAAGTTCCAGGTGTACATCATTAAAAATTAAGATGTGTACATTTTACTTTAAGTCTACTATTAAAAGTTCAATTCTACCCTGCACCATACAGAATGTTTCAAGACATGTTTTCTCAGTTCAATTGAGACTTGTTCATTCACAAGTGATTTGTGACTTAATTTTTGATTTATGAAACTAATAGGAGTACTAAGACTACTTGCAATATTGCCAAAATAAATTTTCTGTGAGATTACCTGTAACTGAAGATTATTCCACTTGAATTTGATTAAGTAACCCGAATGAAGTAACATCTACCTCATAGTGTTGTTGACAAGATTAGTGTCTGTTTGTAAATTTTTACCAAATAATAATTCTTGGAAAATTTTCCTTCTTTTATAAATTGCACATATGCTAAAAGTAAGACTTCATTTCCTGGCAAAGTTGACTCACCAAACTCCATACTCAGAGGTTCTTACTAACATAGTAAGTCTTCAACACCTTGAGCCATTTCATCAATTACTCTTTGCACTGTATAAGTACTTAAAGAAATTTTCTTTTACTGTATAATTACAGGGTAATATCAGATCCTGACTTGTATCACATAATATTATTACTTCATTTATAACCAGTAGAATTAATTATTCATCAATAGTATGTTTTTTTTCTAATTTAGCTATCAGTAATTAAATGGTATGAGAAGCACTCAACCTATGAACATCTTGTTTGAATACTATTGAAAGGGATTTGTCAATGTCAACTGGCTCAATTTTTTTTTTATTTAAGTGCTTGAAAATGAAGAAATCTTTATCTTTCTTTTCAGCATAAACTTTTACCAAATGTTCTTGTAGTCTTAGAGTAGTCTTTATAGATCCTTTTGATAAAACTTTTGTACAGCTATTGCCTACATTACCCCCTTAGGTCTAGCCATGGTGTTATCTTAAAAATTTATGTTTATATTATTAGACACATAATATTATCAAGAGGTATGAAAATTTATGTAGCTGAGAAGTATGATTTCGCTTGCCAAAAACCAAAATTTGTGCAATCATTGTGTGGACACAACATCAGATATATAGTGGTTTTCATGTAAAATAATAAAAGATAAAAATGCTAGTGAAAATAATGAACTGGGTTTATCATTTTCTCTGCACTAGATATTACTTTGATATTAAGTTGTCAAATATCAAATCAAATTTATTAAGAAATAATTAAATGTCATGGAGAGTTCTGCCTACATTTTTCTCTATGTACCTTATAGATTCATGTCTGATATTCATTCAATAAAATCTTAAAAAATTAAAAATACATCAACTTGCAGTCAGTGAATAGTTTTAATTTAGGTGTTCCCCCTTTTTCTTCTTTGTTTTTGAGTCACACTCGGCGATGCACAGGGGTTGCTCCTGGCTCTGCACTCAGGAATTACTCCTGGCAGTGCTTGGGGGACTGCCAGGATGCTGGGAATAAAACCATGGTTGGACAGGTGCAAAGCAAACACCCTACCAGCTGTGCAATTGCTCCAGCCCTAGGTGTCCCTTTTTTGGGTTTTGTTTTGGTTTTTATTTGGAGCAGTTCTCAGGGATTACTTCTGACTCTGTGTTCAAGGGGTCATATATGGCGCCAAGGGACTTAGTCCTTGTATCTCTCTGGTATTGAGCCTTTATTTAAATAGTGTTACTCTCTAACACATGCCTTATTTGTAAATTAACTCATTAGTTCAATAGATATAAATAAATTTTAATAATTAATTGTTTTTATGACTTCAGTCCTATTTTCATTAATATTGTACTTAAAATGACAAATACATTGTCTGTACACTTAAAATAGTGTTATACTAACACAAACCTGCTTATTGGTGAGTACTAAAAGACACAGAAGTGTTTGATAGATATGTAAGAAAATGTATAAAAATACTCACTATATACTCACATATAAATTGCTGTATGAAACAAAATAATTTTTTCATTATATTATATTCTTATGTATAATTTATAAAGATTGAAAGTATAAAATACAAATTAATTTTTTAATGCTTATTTCACTTGCACTGTTGTTATTGCCTGTCACAGAATTTAGATTGGTCTAGACCAGATTTTAAATATGTCATTTATTTGTAGTAAAGCATTATAACTTGTTGCAACAGGCACATATTCCTGCTGATGCAAACTGGCCTTCCCCAAAATTTATGACATTCTCCCCTGCCAACTCTTGCTTGTAAAGTCCTATTGGTAGACTAGATCACTGATTGGTTAAGACTTGCATTTTGCATCTTTATTTGGAAAGCATATTGATCATGGTAGTTTTAACTTATGTTATACAACAGATGAGATATGTATGAACTTTAAAAATTTCTTTTCTTATCTTTTCCTATTTCAAGCTTTCACTTCTCCCTTAGGTTTATTCTGCATCCCCACCTCTTACCTAAATTGCATCCAAGAATTCTATCACCAGATTGGATTGTTTCTGCACCCTGAATGGGCAATATCACTCACATCAGGAATTCTTTTTTTTTTCTGCTTTTTGAGTCACACCCAGCAATGCACAGGGGTCACTCCTGGCTCATGCACTCAGGAATCACCCCTGGTTGTGCGCAGGGGACCATATGGGATGCTGGGATTTGACCCCGGGTTGGCCGCGTGCAAGACAAACGCCCTACCCACTGCGCTATCACTCCAGCCCCAACACATCAGGAATTCTTAACCTATGTTTTTATAAATGACAAGATTTTGTCCTTTTATTATTTTGTAAG
Source organism: Sorex araneus (assembly GCF_027595985.1). Taxonomy (NCBI): domain Eukaryota; kingdom Metazoa; phylum Chordata; class Mammalia; order Eulipotyphla; family Soricidae; genus Sorex; species Sorex araneus. The sequence continues at coordinate 210,737,612 of NC_073313.1, read as the reverse complement.
CTGAATAGTATTCACTAATATTGTACTTAATATCTTCCTTTTTTGGGGAGAAGTGGTTTGGGCTACATCTGTAAGTACTCAGGGCTTATTCCTGATTCTGTGCTTCAGGATCACTCTTCTTTTTTTGATTCACCATGAGATACACAGTTTCAAAGTTGTTCAGGATTGGGTTTTAGTCATACAATGTTCCAACACCAGTCCCTTCACTAGTCTTCATTTCCTACCACCAATAGGTGAATCACTCTAGGTGGTGCTCAGAAAACCATATGTAGAACTGGGAGTAGGGGTTGAAATGGGTCAGTTCAGCTGTATGTATCTCTTTGAGTTAGTATTTTAGCATTCTTCAAGTAAATACCAGAAGTAGAATATATATATTGCTTTTTGGGTCACACCCAGTGATACACAGGGGTTACTCCTGGCTCTGCACTCAGGAAATACTCCTGGCGGTGCTCGGGGAACCATGTGGGATGCTGGGGATCGAACCTGGGTCAGCCAGGTGCAAGGCAAATGCCATACCTGCTGTGCTATCGCTTCAGCCCAGAATTTATATTTTTAAGGTTTTAGAATTTTAATTTTTGAAGACTCTCTACACTGCACTCGTTAAGAGACAAACTATACCACTATTAAAAGGAGTTTCTTTCTCTCCACATCTCCAGTGCTTTATCCTTATATTTTTATAAGAATAAAACCCAGGAGTGGGTTGATGTCACATTGTTTTGGCTTGTATCTTGTATCTCCCTAACAATAAATGACTGTGAACACTTTTTAAAAAATAATTGAACTATTGCCCCAGTTCTCTTACATTTTATTTATTTATTTATTTATTTATTTGTTTGTTTGTTTGTTTGTTTGTTTTTATTGAACCACAGTGAGATACACAGTTACAAAGTAGCTCGTGATTGGGTTTTAGTCATATAATCTTCCAGCACTTGTCATCAGTGTACATTTCCCACCACCAATGGCCCCAGTTTCCCTCCCACTACCCTTCCCCTCCAGTCTGCCTCTGTGGCAGGCACTTTCCTTCTTTATTTTTCTCTATATTTTTATGTATATGTTAATTATTTAATTTCTTCATTTGGAATTTAAAAAATAGAGTAGTTTTTGTTGTCGTCATTTTTTCCAGTTCTTCATATATTTAGGATATTAATCGCCCTTGTTAAGTGTATGATTTGTAAAACATGGCAATTCTGAAACACATCTTTCAGGTCAATGAATAGGAGCTTGTCACCTATATTTCTTCTTTGTATATTATGATTTTCGGTCTTAACATTTAGGAGTTGATCCATTTTGAAGTGTATGTGCATGTGTGTATGTGCGTGTGTGTGTGTGTGTGTGTGTGTGTGTGATATTTGGCTTGTGGTTGTCCAGTTTACTTGGCACCAGTCTTATCCACTTGGTCTCCAACCTCCCATGGCCATTTGCTTTAGCCTCTGCCCTGACAAATCCTGATTTCCTCTGCCAGCCAGAACTTGTTTGTCATTGTGTACAAGCCTCAATTTGAGCTGACGAGGAATTTGATGTCTCATAGTTGCAAAACTCACTGGCCATAGACATTCTGCTTCTGTAATAGAGCTCATCTCCCTCTGAAAATCTTTCTCCCCACCTGACTATCCTGGCAGTTCCTCTTTATCTGATTCTTTCTCTCTCTCCACCATGGCTCCCACTTGTGTTTCCCAGAAGCAAAACTTTGACTCTATTCCTACTCTGTACTCTTTCTCTATTCCTTAGCTTTTATTCCCAACTTTACTATGAACCCCAGTTCTGATTCTGTCTCCCTGGCATTGAATTCTGAGATATTTAAGTAAAGTCAACAAAGGAGACAATCCAAGATAGAGAACCTGTGAGGGAGTCTTATGAGGAGTTTTGGAGCCTGTGCTTGGGGTGTTTTGTAGAGTACTTAGGAGAGTTGCAGAACCTTTGGAAAAAACAGAGGAGAAATCTTCAAATTGTTGATAATAATTATCACCACTATAGTTGAGTGCAAGGTCTAGTGTTACTACCAAGACTTAAGTAGTTTGAGACCTATAGAAATGCAAATAATCTTCACATTTTAGTTTTATTAATTTTGTGTAGCGGTGTGGGTTGTCCTTTTCTGGGTGTCCTCAGGGCTTATTCCTGGCTCTGTGTTCAGGGATCACTCCTGGTGGTGCTCAGGGAACCATCTGCAGTGTTGGGGCTCAAACCAGGACTGGGAACATGCAAGGCAAGCATCCTTCTTCTATTGCTTCTTGCCCAAGCAGTAACATTTTGAGTAAAGGATTCTTTTAAAAGAGGTGAACTCATGACTTTCCTCTGGCTAAATAAAGACCTGAAGAATGTGAGGAACTGATACTCAGCCAGTACATAAGGTGATGTCTGGAAAAGAGCTGGGAGGAAAAAGGAGTAGCTGCATGTCATCCTCTCATGATAACTCCACCCAGTGATGTTATTCTCCCACATCCTCGCCCTATGATGTCATCCTATCATGACATCTCAGTGCAATGCCACCCTCCCTCTCCTGTCCTACAGCCTAAACTCAGTTTTTAGTTGCTTCCCAGAAAGCCAGTATCAGGGACACCTTTCTATGACCTCATTGGGTTTCTAGTCACTGACCATTGCTTCCTGTGGGAAGACTAGTGATTCTCTTTACGAGACCATATTATCCTGGGTCATGCTAGCAACACATAGTCCCCCTGACTGGGATATTAGTTCTCTTCATGTTATTTCCAGGAACACAACATTACATCTTGTCCCCTCATCTCTCTGCTAGGCCAGATGGAGGGGCTGAGACAATCCCAATGCCTCGGAAGAGAATATATGATTTTTCTAACTTGGTCCAATATGCTCCCATTGTTTCCAGAAGAAGTGGTAGAGTATAAGCATAGCTGCTGAGGATTTACTATGGTGCAAGCCAGGCAGCTCCCAAACAAGGTTGGTATCAAGGTTAGTGCAGATAGTGCACAAACTTCTTCACCTAAGCAAATTATATGCTTGGTTAATATCCTGTCTTTCCTCAGTAGCACAGATTACCTAGTGCAGTATCAATTGGGCATGTGTCATGTTATCCAGGACTTGTAATGGATAATGTTGCTTAGGATGTATGGATAGGTCAGACACACAAGTGTCTCAAGTGTCTGAAACCATCTAGGCAACTTTGAAAAAGTCACCTGAATTTATCATTGGTCTGATGCTAATGGTTCAAGAGTAAGGTCCTGAGTTCACCGTCAGATGAGTTTAATACAGATGGAGTTGGGATCCCCATCTGTACCCGGCCTTAGGGAATGGTAAATGACCTCAGTGAAGAGGAGCTTTTGAATTTTGCTGAAGGCTGATGAACACTGTCTCTAATTCAGAAAAGTTAATAAAAAGCTTTATTTTGTTTGTTTGCTTGTTTTCTTTTTGGGTCACACCCAGCGATGCACGGGGGTTACTCCTGGCTCAAACACTCGGGAATTACTCCTGGCAGTGCTGGGGGGGGGGCATATGGGATGCTAGGAATCGAACTCGGGCCGGCCGCGTGCAAGGCAAATGCCCTACCCGCTCTGCTATTGCTCCAGCCCAAATAAAAAGCTTTATTGGGATCAGTGGGGGATGAGAGGGGATATTTGAGAGGGGGTTTAATTACATTTGCTCTTATTTTAATGCATTAAATATGTGTTAGAGCTTCCCAGATGTTGACTACTTGTCTCTGAGAGACAGAAAACAAGACTTTACAGAGCAAGGTTTTTAACACCTAGTTTTGTTTTGTGGATGACTGTTTTTGAAGTGTAGCTTGTAATCATGACCGTATAGAAAAATATCCCATATGAAACTAAAATTGAAGAATGACCTGGCCCATTTGATTTAGATATAAAAAATGTTTATGGCTTGGCTATAAGAATGAGATGTACTTTTCCTTCCTCAAGACGTGTATGGTGTCTCTTGGGGGGAAATCAGATAGTCTTCCTGTGGCAAAATAAACCTCCTCAGGCTTTATGTCATATTTGCGACCCAGTCGTAAAAGAAAGAAGGAACATGGCTATAGAAATGTGTAATTTCAGCTGAAAGAAAGTTTGGTTTGTTTGTTTGTTTGCTTTATATTCAGGGTAATGAAAAGAAAGGCACTATGGGAAGAAGAAACCAATTTGGTCTGAGGCTTACTGAGTTAGTGTAGACTTAGTTCTGTTATTTATTCTTGAGTTAGTGGGAGATCTTAGGGATGATGTCTGTCTTTGAGGTCTCAGTTGCTGGGCTGGCTGTGATCAAGCACAGCATTTTTCAGCTAAAGGCCACATGGCATTTACCAATAGGGTACCATAGATATTCCAAGGGGATCTTAGGTGAAAATCATGTGAAGGGAGGTGGGCATGACAAGAATTTAGGAGATCACTGATAGAAGGGGGACCTCAGGAATTAAACAAGATTAAATGTAAATTACAGAAAAAGATTGAGAAACACTGATGCAGGTGATGAGCTGCCATAGGGATCCCTGTAGTCTGATCTGAGTCTAATGCTGATGCAGGAGACCAGAAGGGAATCTAGCATGGTGAGAGAACAGTATTTGTAGGTACTTCTGAGTAATTAATAATTGATAAACAGTATCTCAATAATTCACACATATTAATGCATTCAATCCTCCAACCAACATTTGGTGTTATTTTTTATCCCCATCTCACCCAGGAAGAAGCCACAGAGAAAATAAGTCCATTGTTTGAGGTTGCAATGCTGAGAAGGGCTGGAACTAGGATTTCAAAGTCCAGCAGTCTGACTTCAGAATCAGAGCACTTCACCATTATGCTCACTAAACACCCAGGAATTGTTTTGGCTCTGAAAAAGTTGTTTAATCTTTGTGTCTAATTCCTTTGTCTTTAAAGGGCTGGACCAATGCTTCCTGTTTCCCCCGCTCAGAGAGGTGTTCTGAGATTAATGGCTCTATGTGTCCACTTCAGCCTCTGTGGGTCTCCCTCCTGCACCAAGCTCCCTTTGAAGTCAATAAAAAGCCTACGTGTGTGTGAAGGGAAGCAGGCACTTGGAGGGTGAAGGGATGTCTAAATATCAGGACAACTTATATAAATCATTTTTATTTTGTGGAAAATAATCTATGTAAACATCAAGTAGCGTGAAATACTTTGCATTGTGTTTGCAGATTATAGTCTCCCATAAGTGAGATTCTCATATTAAAGTTGCAGTCCATAGAAGTACCCTTAGGGAATCAATTTTTATTTCTAAGGCTTTCTTCTTGAGTAATCCACAGGCTTCTAGGTGGGGGGAAGGGAGAACCAGCTTTGATTCATTGTTGTTGTTGTTGTTGTTGTTGTTGGAAAAATTTCCTTGTCTTCTCCTCTCCCCTCCCTTTCAGCATTTGCTTTGGCTCTTGGTATTCAGTAGATGCTCTGTAAAGCCTTGCAGAAGGAATGAAAGCTGGAGAAAAGGAGTTTGTATAACAGAAGTCTGGGCTAAGTGATTTCTGAGCCTCATTCCCAATAAGGGAGTCACCTTCAAACACAAAGAATATTTGGGGAGAGATTTAAAAATAGCAATTTTATTTTTAAAAGTTTTTAACAGGTCTGGAGTGATAGCACAGTGGATAGGGCATTTGCCTTGCACACAGCCGACTCAGGTTCGATTCCTCCATCCCTCTCGGAGAGCTGGGCAAGCTACCAAGAGTATCCCACCCACATGGCAGAGCCTGGCAAGCTACCCTTGTTGTATTTGATATGCCAAAAACAGTAACAACAATGAAGATGTTACTGGTTCCTGCTCGAGCAAATTCCATGAACAACGGGACTACAGTACTACAGAGCTAAAATTTTGTTTGTTTGTTTGTTTTTGGGTCACACCCGGCGATGCACAGGGGTTACTCCTGGCTCTTCACTCAGGAATTACCCCTGGCGGTGCTCAGGGATATGGGATGCTGGGATTAGAACCCGGGTTGGCCGCGTGCAAGGCAAACGCCCTACCCGCTGTGCTATCGCTCCAGCCCCAGAGCTAAAATTTTTAACAATTGATTTAGATTCTGTGATTTATAATACTGTTAATAATGGTTTCTCATATACATAATTCCAACACTATACCCATCAGATACAAGCAATTTAAGAACACTAATTATAAGAGGAAGAGAAGATGTGAATTAACACTAGATATCAGGAAGAGTTTTTTGACCAAGAACACTGAAAAGCTGAAAAACCTCTTACAGAGCAAGGCTGCACCTTTCTTTTTCTTCTGTTAGTGTATTTGGGTTTAAATAAGGGTTTAATTGAAGGGGACTAAAGGAGGAACAGTCCATTCCTTTTCTGGAATAAAGTTCCTCACCTGAACATGGAAGCAGCAAGAAAACCTCTTCACTATGGATTGAGTGCAGAAAGGCACTCAGAAAGGGGTGGGAGTGTGGAATATGACTCAAAAGGCAGAGCACATGCTGAGCATGTTTAAGGTTCTGAGTTTGATTCCTGACACCTCATTGCCCCCTGAGTTTGGCCAGGTATAATTTTGGTGGCCCTTGAGCATTGCTAAGCATAGCTCATATTTTGGGGGTCAAGGGGTTACTCTGCGGTGGCCTCTGAACACAGGTACTTGCAGGACCATATGTGGTGCCAGGAAATTGAATCAGGGTCTGCCTCAGGCAAGGCAAGCAAACACCTTAGCACCTGTGCTATTTTTTTCCTCCAGCCTGTAGCATCTATCTTTTAAAAAAGATGAGGCCAAAGAGATAGTGCAGTGGATAAGGCATGTGCCTTGGACGTGGCCAACCCAGGTTTGATCCCGGACACCCTATATGGTGCCCTGAGCCCAGCAGGAGTGATCACCGAGCACAGAGTCAGGGCTAAGCCCAGAGGTCAGTGGGGTGTGGCTCAAAAAAACCAAAAGCAAATAGATAGACAAATAAAAGAAACACATTGGTAAAATCCAGAACAGTTTTCACTGCCACAGGAAATTTTCACTATTGAAATTATTATTCCAGTTTAGCTTTTTCAGAATGATATATATTATCACATAGATGGTCTCTTTTATTCAGACATTAGCTGATTCAATTCACTTTGGCATTTATTTATTAGGTTAAAGGATATTAACATCTACCAGAAATCAATCAGTAACTTTTTTTTTCCCCAAGAATGGAAACTTAACATGCAGGAGAATTTCCTCTTTGGTGTTTTTAACTCCTGGAGCTTATTAATGTGGGCCCTTATTTTCCTCATTACTCTGACGAGGACAAAATCATTATAGCAATTTCAGTTCCTGGTAACAGATCAGTAAATTTCAATTTCCTATCAATTAGTCAGTAAGCCAACTAATAATTTTTCGCTCCTCTCTGTGAAAGTCATAAAATTTAGTATTAAAAGAATAACTTAAGGATAGGAGTGTACTTTTTGGAGAGTAAGGACATGTCAACATGAAAAAATTGTTAATAAAATGAAAGGAAAGCATATAAGTCTCATAAACCAGAAAGCTTTGTAAAATCAATAAAAAATCTATAAACCCAATATTTAATCTTAATATTCTCTGATAGCTATAGGGAACTGGGGAGATAGCACAGCGGGTAGGGAGTTTGCCTTGCACGTAGCCAACCTGGTTTGATTCCTCCGTCCCTCTTGGAGAACCCTGCAAGCTACCGAGAGTATCCCACCTGCATGGCAGAACCTGGCAAGCTACCCATGGCATATTCAATATGCCAAAAACAATAACAACAAGTCTCCAATGAAGATGTTACTGGTGCCCACTCGAGCAAATGGATGAACAACGGGACAATGCTACAGTGCTACAGCTATAGGGGATTATAATGATGCTACATTAAAGAACAAAAGGAATACTATATGCCTCAAACTCAACTATCAATAACTTTGTAAATCACAGTTCTTTCATTAAAAAAAAGGAAAAAAAAAAAAGAAAGGCATCTATGAAAATGAAAGCTAAAGAAATTTCTTTAAAAGGGAGAAGGAAAGCAAAGATATCTACTTTTACCATTATTGTGGAATATCACCTGGGAGTCTTAGCAATGCAGTTAGACAAGGAAAGAAAATAAGTAATATAAATATTGGAGATAAAATTAAAATAATGCAAACATATTTACTTTTGGATAAGACCCAAAAGGTTATTAGAACTATAAAGGAGCCAGAAAAGTGGGCATTTTTAAGAATAAAAACAAAGCAAACCAATAATTTTATTTTAAATTTATTATCTATTTAGTTATTTTTGTTTTGCAGCCACACCCAGGTGTCCAGGTACTACTGATGTTCAGGTCACACCCTGATGTTCAGGTACTACTCCTGGCTCCCTGTTTGGTCCCTGCTCCTACCGGTGATTGCAGTGACAGAGGCCATGGAGTGGTACAGATTGAACTTAGGTCTTCAGGATGCATGGCAAGTGTACTAGACCTCTGACATATTTCCCTAGTTCCAAGACATAGCCTTTAGTTATGTTTTTTACCATACCCAGCAGTATTTAGGATTTAGTGCTGACTCTATACTCAGTGATTGCTCCTAGAGTGCTTAGGAGACTATGTATAGTGCCAAGGATCAAACCAGGATCAACCTGTACTATCTCTCCAGCTCCATAGCCTATTAAATGGACCCTTTGGTATTTTTAGTTAAAGTTTTCTGAATAGATATAGTGAAAAATTCCATTGACAATAGCAACAAAATAAATATGTATGGCTATAAATAAGGAAAGTGTAAGATATAAATGCATATATGTATGCATACATATAAAGATACACACACTCAGTGTAGCTGCAAGAAATAAAAGAGAAGTTGAATAAATGAAGATAGAATATAGGCATATTTATACAAATAGAAAATATAATGCCTTATATAAAATATATAAGATACAAAAATAAAAAATAAAATACCATGGTCTTAGAATGATTCAATGTTTTAAGGAAATAAAAAATTTAATGCAAGTATAATCAAAATCCTAAAGGGATTTTTCTGAATCTAGGCAAAAATGATTACATAATTCATTTGGAATCATAATACACAAAATTAGTGCAGAGAAAATGTAAAAGAGTAATGTGAGAGATGTATTCAGAAATAAAAATGTACTTTAGGAAGATTCACTAATTAGAACAGTGTGATACTGACCATAAAAATGGAGATAAATGAGATAAATCAATGGACCAGAATGGAAATCTGCAGAACTTATCCAAATATTCATTTGAATTTATTTTATCATAAAGATAAAATAGGGGGTTTATTCAAATAAGAGGTATTATAATAACAGGCTAATAATTTAAGGAAAAGGATAGGTCTTTCCCTCATATTCTATTCACATATAAATTTCAAATTACAGAATTTTGGATTTCAGTTTTGAAATCTCATTTTTTAAATGAAAAGATGAAAATGCTGTGGTAAAATGGGAATATTTTTATAATCTTCTATTAGTAGGTTAAACTTCCTAATATAAAAACAAAGGTTGAAGCCACAAAATTTTGATGGCTCAAACTCTAAAACTATTTAAGCCTTTATAATAATGTAAAGCCCCCCTGAACTGCATAAGGTTACTATATTCTAGTTGTGTGCTTGTATCTTCTATTTCTTTCCTACTAACTTAATTGTTAAATTATCAGGAAATTTTCAAGATGGTAGTTAAAGAGGACCATTATTAAAAACCAAATGACATATATTTGCAGTGAACTTTTTAAAACAGTGGTAATATACAAAACAACTGTCATCTCTTCTCATTATTTTACTACATTTTGCTAATTCTCTAGGCTCTCAAGTTTATGTGGATGCTGCTTGTAAGATGGAGACGTAGTAGAGTCAGATACAGGGAGCAAGCACTAGTATATACCCACACCTTTCATCCTTCTTGACCAGGGTTCCTTTCTTTAGGTCATCATGGTCTTTAAAACTTGGCATGTTAGTAAGCAACTATTAGAATTGTTTCTTCAATGTTACTGTCAAAGAAGTAAAAGAGCATTGCAAAAGGTCTGTTATCTCAAGATTAAAAACAAAACAAACAAACAAAAACATACATTGCAGAAAGCACCAGTGTGGGCTAAATGCCCTCCCCTGGATCAGTCCTAATCATCAGAGAAATTTGCTCAGTGATTCACCCTGATATAATTGGATTATTGATTCAAGATCAATAGGAAGTGACTATTCAGAATATGGCCACTGCTTCTGAAATGTATACTAGAGGGAGCATTTTCTAAAGAAATAGTTTGTTATAGGAAGAATATATGTCCATGATTCTAAGCTAAGTTTCATGAGTGTGAGCCACGAGAATACTTAAGTCTAAAGTCTACATTATGAAAAAACAAGATGCTTCTTTATTTTTTAATTTGATTTTCCTTTATTCATGATTTTAAATATTAGATAATGTTTGTTTAAAAATTTAAGACCTTACGTGATCAGAATATGAAAGACCATCAACAGCAAATAGCAAAGCTTTCTCCTTGATAAAGCTGAGATTAATTTATTATGTATGTGGAGAACTCCAGGCCATGGACATTTGGAGAAATTGTATATAACCTTCTCCTAAGGCCACTCAAAGCTTGATTGCTTTTCCAAGTTGTGCTCTCTCTTGAACATCTTCCCCACCCCCCTGTCCTCACATATGTCTAAATTTCTTTTAGTAAAAATTATTTTGATTCACAAAAATAAACAAGCAAAAATTTAGGACCTTAAAGATCATGAATCTAGATGACAATAACAGTACAAACTAGTCGAGAGTATTTAAAAAGTGATCCTCTGGGAGATGTGTAGATAAAAGACCAAAAGTGGTGGCCTCTTGGTATTTGTGTTACAAACCATAATACTCAAAAGTAGAGAGAGAGATTATGTGGGAAATCGCCTGCCATGGAGGCAGGGGGAGGGTGGGAAAGGGGGTTATACTGGGGAGATTGGTGATGGGGAAAGTGCTCTGGTGAAGGGATGGGTATTCGATCATTGTATGATTGTAACCCAAACATGAAAACTTGTAACTGTATCTCATGGTGATTAAAAAAAGAATGATCCTCTGAGAGTTTACAGAGCTGGTAGAGTCTTCCATGTTAACATTTTCACTCTTTGAGTTTGGTGGGCTTTGACATTTCCATTACCTTTCCCCTTGTGTCTGTTGTGCTCTTACTGTGCCGAGAGCAAATCTTTGTAGTTGGGGCCAGAGTCTCTGAGGAATTAGGCTGGAGCCACTCTTCCTTCCTTGCCCATCTTCACTGGGAGACAGGAGGTTTAAGGGTATAAGTGTGAGTGGTATGAGCTGAGGTGAGGAGCATGCTATTACTTGGGGCTGGAGGTATGGAGGTGAACCTGCTGGAATAGTGGAGTCAGAAAGGACCAGCTGGAGCTTCTGGTTCCAAAAAAGTCCCAGGAATGTCAGTCTGGAGGTTAACCTTGTCAGGAAGGTTAGAGGAGCAAGCGGAGGAGCTGAGGGTGGAGGAGGGTCTGCTCAGGTCATCATATCTTAACCTATGATGTCCAGCAAAAGGCAAGTGACTATTTTATTCTAGTTTTATTTATCCTCAATTTATAAATATAGATCCAAGGAAACCTTGTAAGGTTGTTTGCCTCAATCCCAAGGATTCCAGCATACAAGCTTGCACCCTAGCCCTTAGAACCACTTCTCTGTACCAGAGGTTGTCCATCAACACTAGCAAAAGGGCCATTTAATTTGGGTTTGTTCTGGTATTTGTAGGACTAAGTTAAAGATGTTGGTTGCCTTACAAACTCTAGGAGAATTTCAAATGATGGTGCTGTCTTAGTTTGGGGGGTGGCCAGGATTTGGTTGGGAAGAATCTGTTGACTGCAGTATATTATTTTTTTATCCAGTTATAGAAAGAGCCAAAGAAACGGGTATGTGGATGAGTAAGAAAGTGGTACTCAACATAGAAAATTCTAATTATAAGGACATGGTGAATGTCCCAGGAAACTGGCAATTTTGACAAGCCTATTTCCAGACAGACACACACAAGTCTGTTTTCTTAAGCCATTGTAGCAAGGCAGAATTTGGGCCTCTTAGAAAATTGAGATTGCTCCAGGCCAGAGATGTCAGTGTATATAGTTAACTGTTATGGATCTTACAATAAAAATTTGTTGAAGGTCATTAAACACTCATCTCTCTATGTTTATTACTTTAGTCTTTTATTTGTTGGTAGACATGGATCGTTTGATGTCAATTACTACTACACTTGGCATTTGATGCAGTAAAGGCCCTTATGGTTCTTGATGGGTAAATAAACAAGAGAGGGAAAAGCTACAGTGGCAGTCGTTTTTGCATTTCCACTGAGTTAGCAGCAAGATGCCAGAGGGGGAGAAGGTGTCTTTGTGGCTGTGTCTTTTGTGAATGACCCTTGGGGACTGAATTCATAGCCCTGCCCTTTTCCCTCTGCACCATATATGGTTTCTTCCCCAGGACAGCCATGGTCCTGGAAACTCTTGGTGACTTGAGGGTTCAACATTTCTTTTTAACTTGGGGAGAATTATTGGGTCACACATGTTGCTCAATGGCTATTCCTGGCTTGTGCTCAGAGAACACTTCTGTCATGGTTGTGCAGGGACATTGTGGTACCAAGGATTTAATCCAGGGTCGTCTGCAAGGCAAGAGCCCTGACCACTGTGCTGTCTCTCTGTCCTCTAATTTTTAAAAACTCATTACAGAACACTTCTTTGTATGGAATGCTACTTATATGAAGAGAGAAATTAAGTTGTTTTTTTTTTTAATCCGGGAGAAGTATTGTTTTTCACTTTTTAAGGGTTGAGTTCTGAGCATTTCTTTCTTTTTTTTTTTTCTCTTTGGGTCACACCCGGTCATTCCTGGCTCATGCACTCAGGAATTACTCCTGGCGGTGCTCAGGGGACCATATGGGATGCTGGGATTTGAACCCGGGTTAGCCCCATGCAAGACAAACACCCTACCCGCTGTGCAGAGCATTTCTTTTCTTTTTTTTCTGTTCTTTTCTTTCATTTGTTGGAGTAGTTCATTTAAGATGTATTTAAACTCCTTATGTCAAGTCAGTTTGAGAACTTTTGCTCAGCTTCTTGCTAACTACACCCATGACTTATCATCTTTCTCTAGTATTCAATAAACATATAGTAATATCATGTATACTCTTAGTGTGTGTGTCTTATGCTTTGTTCTAAATGGCTCTGCTTGTGTGATCTGATCTCCTCATGACAAACTTAAAGTTACTAATGGAATCCCATTTTATATATGAGAGAACCGAAGCCATTACCTCTTCAAGATCACGCAGTTAATAAGCAAAAACAGAATTCCAAATCATACTTCTCAGATGTGTCCTTGACCATTTTGCTAAATAGTTCAAACTTTATTACTTCTCTGCTCTAATAAACAACATTAATATATATGGGCTATCATATCAATCTTTAGATAGCTTTCAAATCATAAGATATGAATAATTCTAAAATGATAGCTCTCAAGATTTATTCTTGTCATTTGCTTTGGGCGGGGAGGTGTTGTTGGATCATACTAGTGGTGCTCGGAAACTATTCTGGCTCTGTGCTCAGGAGTTGCCGCAGGTGGTACTTGGGGGTACCAACCATGATGCCAGTGATTAAAATCAGGGTCTAAAAGATGAAAGGCAAGTGTTTTATCCACTTGAACAAAAATTTATTCTTGATTTTAATGTTTTACAAGATTCTTTAAAGTTGTATCTTCTTCTAATTTATTATCATTGCTATGAATACCTGCTATCCTTGTGGATAAAAGAAGAATGCTGTATAATATAAGCTCTTCTTTTAAAAATTCTACGTAAGTCCTAGTAAACAATGGTTTTTAAAAAAAGAAAGTTGGGGCTGGAATGATAACACAGCAGGTAGGGCATTTGCCTTGCATGAGACCGAACTGAGTTCGATTCCCAGCATCACATATGGTCCCTAGAGCACCACCAGGAGTGATTCCTGAGTGCATGAGCCAGAAGTAATCTCTGTGCAAGGCTAGGTGTGACCTAAAAAGCAAAAAAATTTTTAAATTTAAAAAAATAAGGAAACTTGAAAAAAAATCAATACTGTAGTTCTGAAGAGGGAAGAACGGGCTGTCCCTAAATTCACGTCCTATGCCTCTAAAAGAAAATGTAATGAGTTTGATACTGAGGAGTAAAGAAATTGTCTTCTTACATTAAAGCAATTACACAAGGCAGAGAGATGGCTCAATGGGCTAAGCACATGCTCTATGTGCAGGAGGTCCAGGCTTTTTCCCTAATACCACCTGATCCCCTGAGCAATACCTGAGCCACTCTGCAAGCTGGGTATAGCCCCCAAGCACCACTGGGAATATCCCCCCACCAAAGAAAATGTAAAACACAAACAAATGTACAAACAAAAGAACAAAAACAATTATTCAGAGGATCAGATGTGTGCCTTAGTGGTAGAGCATATGCCTAGCATGTATGAAGCCCTGGGCTGAACTGCTGTCCTCACAATGAATAAAATATCCATTGCCCCTCCATTTTTGGAATTCCATTTGATAGTGATATTTGTTTATTGCGTACTTGGCCATGTAACGAACATTATACAACAGTGAAAGTCAATAGTATTTATTTTTAAAAAGTGGTCCAGAAATAAATTTGATTATATATTAATTTTAAAATGAAAATTTTCTTAAATATAAGCTAAAATTTAATACTAGCTAAAATTAATACTAATAATCTAGACTGAACTATAGAGATAATATTGAAATTATATTTAATAGAGCATAAAATTTCCCTCAAAAGGAAAAAAAGAAACTATCTCCAGACTTGTAGTAATGCGGACCAGAAATTTATATCTCTAGCCAGGAACAATCCTTACAAAAGTCAAGTACGTGCCTTGAGATTTCCTCTTGAAAATAATTGCAGCGTCAGGAAAGAAAATAGCTATAGTGCCTTTGCCTTCATGCCAGGACATTTTCTCTGAAATAAGCCATGGCTCTTCCTCGGAAACCATGCTCTCCTTGCCCTTCTCTGCATCACTCAGATCACTTAGAGTCAATTGGATTCAGAGAGTTTACAAGGTGTTGACTCAATGATCGCCTTTTATTTATAGGTGCATTGGCATATTTATTAGAACTGGCCATTTCATGGAAAATATTTTTCCACTAACATTAAGCATAAAATGTTATTTGTCAACAGGTGATGAATTAGTCATCATATTTAAATTCCTTTTGTGCATTTAGGCATATTAACATATTTAATGCATTTCTGCTTGAAGTGTGTAAATCTTCCAGTGCAATATTCCATTACCCAACATAATTCTCCTAACCTTTTATTATGTACATAAAAGCTCACATTCATATTAAATGATTCTTTTTCTTTCCTCAAATGGGAAATGAGGATTTTGTAAAGCATGTGCTATGCATTTGTTTCCTAAGTTATTCAAAATTGACTAAAACACTAAAACAACATTTTTTTGAATATTGTAATATTTTATTGGTGCTGTATAAATACTTTTCAATTTAATGATAAAATATAAACTATAAAGAATGAAATTAAACTATAAAACTATGTTAACAAATATAAAGTATAGGAAGGTATAATTTATGATATAGTAGCAAGTGACAGCAGTAGACAAAAAAGTAGTTTTTATGTAATTTGTTTTTCTAATTTCAAAGAGATTGTTACAATCTTAAATTTTTTAAATAATCACTAAGAAGATGCTTAATAGAAATGAAAATGTATAGTAACATGTCATTACATAAAATCTGTAAAATATGAAGACAAAACAGAAAAAAAAGATAACTAATCCAAATGGAAGTATACGTTTCTTTCTTATCACTAATTATTCCAAGTATGAGTGAAGTAATTTGCTTCATTTACTTTTTTCTTTTCTTTTTTTTTACCTCAGTTGAGGTAAATTTTATTATTATTATTATTATTATTATTGCTTTTTGGGTCACACCCAGCGATGTACAGGGGTTCCTCCTGGCTCTGCACTCAGGAATTACCCCTGGCGGTACTCAGGGGACCATATGGGATGCTGGGAATCAAACCTGGGTCGGCCGCGTGCAGGGCAAACACCCTACCCGCTGTGCTATTGCTCCAGCCCTGAATTTAATTATTTTTTAAAACTGGATGGTGATTTCTTCTTGTAGAGTTCAACCAGTGCCTTATATACCCTTGATATCAACCCCTTATCTGATGGGTATTGGGTGAATATCCTTTTCCATTCTGTAGACTGTCTTTGTATTCTGGTCACTGTATCTTTTGCAGTGCAGAACCTTCTTAGTTTAATGTAGTCCCATTTGTTTATCTCTGTTTCCTCTTGGTTGGTCAGTTGCGTGTCATTTTTGAAGAAACCGTTGGCTTCAATATCGTGGAGGGTTTTGCCGACCTTGTCTTCAATGTACCTTATGGTTTGTGGTCTGATGTTGAGGTCTTTAATCCATTTTGATCTGATTTTTGTGCATGGTGTCAGGTCGAGGTCTAAGCCCATTCTTTTGCATGTGGCTGACCAGTTGTGCCAGCACCATTTGTTAAAGAGGCTTTCCTTGCTCCATTTCACATTTCTTGCTCCCTTATCAAAGATTAGATGGTCATACATTTGGGGTTGTGTGTAGGGATATTCCACTCTGTTCCATTGGTCTGCAGCTCTGCCTTTGTTCCAGTACCATGCTGTTTTGATTATTACCGCTTTGTAGTAAAGTTTGAGGTTGGGGAGGGTGATGCCTCCCATCATCTTTTTCCCAAGAATTGTTTTCGCAATCCGTGGGCGTTTGTTGTTCCATATGAATTTCAGGATTGCTTGATCCATTTCTTTGACGAATGTCATGGGTATCTTTATAGGGATTGCGTTGAATCTGTACAATGCTTTTGGGAGTATTGACATTTTGACAATGTTGATTCTCTTAACCATGAACTCTACAAGAAGAAATCACCCAACCCCATCAGAAAATGGGGCGAAGAAATGAAAAGAAACTTTCTCAAAGAAAAGATACGGATGGCCAAAAGGCACATGAAAAAGTGCTCTACATCACTAATCATCAGGGAGATGCAGATCAAAACAACCATGAGATACCACCTCACACCACAGAGACTGGCACACATCCAAAAGAACAAAAGAACATCCTCTCCAAAACCACTGTTGGAGAGGATGTGGGAAGAAAGGGACCCTTCTACACTGCTGGTGGGAATGCCGACTGGTTCAGCCCTTCTGGAAAACAATATAGACTCTTCTCAAAAAATGAGAAATTGAGCTCCCATTTGACCCAGCAATACCACTACTGGGAATATACCCCAAAGAAGCAAAAAATTATAGTTGACATGACATCTGCATTTATATGTTCATCGCAGCACTGTTTACAGTAGCCAGAATCTGGAAAAGCCCGAGTGCCTGAGAACAGATGACTGGTTAAAGAAACTCTGGTTCATCTATACAATGGAATACTATTCAGCTGTTAAAAAAATGAAGTAATGAACTTTGCATATAAGTGGATCAACATGGAAAGTATCATGCTAAGTGAAATGAGTCAGAAAGAGAGAGACAAACAGAAAGATTGCACTCATCTGTGGAATATAAAATAACAGAGTAGGAGACTAATATCCAAGAATAGTAGAAATAAGTACCAGTAGGTTGGCTCCATGGCTTGGAAGCTGGTCTCACTTGCTGGGGAAGAAGGCAGCTCAGATAGAGAAGGGAACACCAAGTAAAATGTGGTTGGAGATCCCGCTCGGGAAGGGAGATGTGTGCTGAAAGTAGACTAAAGACTGAACACAATGGCCACTCAATACCCCTATTGCAAACCACAACACCCAATTGGAGACTGAGAGAGATCAAAAGGGAATACCCTGCCACAGAGGCAGGGTGGGGTGGGGGGAAATGGGATTGAGGGGGGAGGGATACTGGGTTTATTGGTGGTGGAGAATGGGCACTGGTGGAGGGATGTGTTTGTGAACATTGTATGAGGGAAAAACAAGTTCTAAAATGTATGAATCTGTATCTGTACCCTCATGGTGATTCACTAATTAAAGAATAAAATAAAACATTTTTTAAAAAACCCAAAAAACTGGATGGTGACTTTGGGTTCAGAGGCATCTCTTCAGCATGTCGTTCTTGTATTGCTGTTTTCCGATAGATTTATTTGTGAATCTCTGGATCATGGCTGTTAATGAGCTTATATTGCGCCAGAGGCAGTTCAAGAGTGTGACTGCTAGGCTACTGGAAGCACAGGAAGATGAGGGGAAATTGCCCATTCCTGACTGTATGAGAGCCTGGAGAGTTCGGTCACAAGTCCCCCTTACCTGAGTTTTTCAGCAGATTCACTTGTGGATGAGACTCAGCTGAGCCTGCGGAGATTGGCCGTAAGCATGGCAGTAATTGAGATTTGGAGGTTTTCAGAACTGTTGGGGTGGGTGAGGGGGACTCACCCCCCCTTCTCCAGGTTGCCCATGGTGAGACAATCTGGTGCGGCTTGTTGGTCTGAAACAACTGTTTTTTTTGAAAAGTGCTATTAACTCAATATTGTGAAAAAAGAAGTGGTTGTCTTGAGTCATTCAGTCAGCAGAGGAAATTCTTTAAGAAGTCAAAGTCATGTAAAAATACATATATCTGTGTCAACTTTGAATATTGTCATTTATTTTTATCATTCCATGAGTAAGACACCTAGTTATTATAATAACCTCTCCTGAATATAAAGTAACTATAATACCATTTAATGCTGTAAATATAATAATAACCAAGGTTACTTAGCCTTTATTGGATAATAGCAAATTCAACTACAGTGTAAAAAATGTGTTTTATACCACAATACATCTCCAGTAGTCACCTTTCATACTTAAAGTAATATTCCTGAACTTAACAGTTTCCTCTGTACTCCCCATAGGAAACTGGTACTAGGATCAGTTTCTTGCTACTTTAGACTCAAAGATTCAGGTTCTAGTTCAGACTCACCACCTAAACTTTATGTGACTTTGGCATATCCAGCCATTTAAGGTTTGTCTCCTCTTTCAGAAGAGCTTAGAGAACAACATCCAAATCCTGCTTCACACTAGTTAAAGAAAATTTCTACCTTTATTATAAAGGGACATTTAAGTGGAGTGTTCATTCAGTTTATCTAAGGAAATCACTCTTGAAGAATGTTTTGGACAGATTTTATTCTATAAATAGAAGGAGTCAGTTTCTTCGCTTTTTCCCTTTGTTTTATGATTTCATTGAGGCAAATTCTGTTGAAACATTTAAAAATAAAGAACAAGTGTACTTGTACTTCCCCTAGTTTAACAAAAGTAGAGCGTAACATAATAAACCTGGAAACCTTTGGAGTGGTTATGCATTTTGATATTCTATGCTTAAAAATCCAACTGGACCCTGAATTATTAATAAAAATAAGAAACTACTATAACCAATACCTCACAAGTCCAGAATATTTAGTTTTGATTTGTTAGGCTCAGCAAGAAGTTGAAATGAGGAAACTCCAAGTGGGTGGTGATTAAGGTCTTTAGAGTCACTAAGGACTGGGCTTACTCTCCTGCTTTGCCATGTTTTCATTGCATGTTTATGGATAGGTTATTTAAAGACTCTAAGCATCAGATTCCTCACTTGTAAAATGCTCTCTTATAAAGAGGCATCGGAGGGTTATTTGAGATAACGTTAGCTGAATGCCGAGCCAAGTTCTGACATGTTAAAAAATGTTTGCCCTTGTACAGTAACCATTTTTATAACCTTTATTCTTAAGGGCCCACAGACATAAATGGCTGTGCTAGGCACTTCACCAAGTGAAGTCAAAATATAACACAATGGGACATTCCACTGCCTAGCTATTACAAACCCTGCAATTCTGCTGAAGGGCAGGCTCATGGGACAGACATGAGTTTTAGCTAATCCAATGATAGGCATTTATAGTGCTACAAGCAGGGCAAAGGCCTCTGTTGTCATTCAGATGCTAGACAGGATTGTGGATTTTAGGTTGGAATGTCATCAACCCCAAATGAAGCAATTATAAACATTTGATGGAATAGTCTAAACCTTTAAATATGGGCATAAACAGAGCCAGAGAATAGTTCAGAGGGCAGGATACTTGCTATGTATGCCACCAGTCTGAGTTTGATGCTCAAAACCTATATTGTCCCCTTAGCACCCTCAGGAGGGATTCCTGAGCACAGAACCAGGAGTAAAACCTGAGAATCACATTTTTTAAAAAATTGGGCATGAATGGTATGTCTGCATTTTATATAAACTGCCAGTGTCCCAGTGTCTGTTATTTATATCCTTTTTTTCCCAATAATACTAACTTCCTTCTACAGATGAAGAAACTAAAGTTCATGGAGTTGAACTAAGCTACCAAGTCAAAATAAGTTAAAAGAAAGGGAAAGGGCAAGAGGCAGGGAGTCACAATTAACACCTGTGTCTGAATAACAAATTCTTCTTTATTTTACCCTGTAATACCACAGTTAAAGTATTCACCTAAGTTCAATTGATGGGAACCTTGTTGATTCTCCCTCCTCTGTTTTGACACTCTGGTGTAGAATGTGTAACTGATCAATTAGTCAAAGAGCCTCAGTGATAAGAATCACAATGAATATAAAAATTGCATCCAGGAAACTCCAACTTATATTCAAAAACACCTCTAAAGAGACATTCTTTCCTTAAGAGTGAAGTAAAAGGCTTACATTCATTCCAGAATACTAACATTCGTTATTTATAATCTATAAGCACTATCTTAGGGAATATTAAATATCATGTAAAAAGATATATAGATAGTAAAGAAATACATATTCTTATCACCTTAAAAATGTTGACTTTGGTGCATTTGGTATAATAGCCAAGGTATGGAAACAACTCAAATGTGCAAGAAATTGTGAGATATATATGTGTGTGTATAAAATGGAATACTAAGTAGTGTTAAAAAAGAACAAAACCTCTCTCCATACTTGGAACTTAAAGATACACAGCAAGGTTGCAACAAAGACTTAAATGGGAGAACTGATCCATATAATTGAATTGAGGGGAGCAGTTTGAGAGGAATGAGTGTTGGGGTCCTTAGAAGATGGAGGTGAGTGAACTGGTGTTGGGTGGGGTGTTGGGATTTTATGAATGAAATATCATTATTAATAGTATTGTAAACCACAGAATCTCAATCAATATTTTTTTTAATATTGGCTTTGGGGGATGGAGAAATAGTACAGTGGGTAGAACATTTGCTTTAAACAGAGCTGACCCAGGTTCAATCCCTGGCACCCAATATGGTCCCCTAAGCTCATGCCCGCCATGAGTGATCCCTGAGTGCAGAACAGGAGTCAGTCCTGAGTACTGCAAGTGTATCCCAGGCAAAGACAAAACAAAACAAAACCCAAAATGTTAGCTTTGGATGTGATGAAAGAATGTGTCCAAAGGCAATGACCATGTAAACCTATCTTACAAATGATGTTAATAAGGCAGAAAGAGAGGAAATAAATTTTTTTTCCACCTCCACACCTATCTCCATCAACCACACACACATCTTTGGATGACACGTGGGATCATTTATCTTCTTCATCTTTTATCAAGGCCATATATCTGCTTAGTTTCTTTAGCACTGCAAAGCACATATTAAGATATTATTGCCACCTAAAAACAATATTGCTATGTAACATTCTGCTCACAGAACTTCAGAATTTCAGGACTCAGAGCAAAACCTGTCCGGTATAAATGAACAATTTAAGAGTGAAATGTATAATGTGGACTCTCTTTTCTTTTATTAGTATGTTGGCTGAAGTATTATTTTTTTCTTTCCATTTTCTGCTTCCCTATACACTTCTTTTGTCACAGTTGCTGCAACCACTTCAACAATAGCAACTAATAAAAATAGTAACAGCAGGTAACAAGTTGTTAGACTTGTTAGAATGGTCTGGAAATTAAGATCTTTCCATGTGCTGTCTCCTTTGCGTTACACAAAATTATTGTAGAATCTTTAAGTAAAAACTGTCATTTCAACTTTAAAGATGAAGATACTGAGACTTGGAAATTATCTAGTTATCAAGTATCTAGTAAATTCAGGTTCTCATTAAGTTTAAGTACATTCCATCCTGTTTCTCCTACTGGGAGCAGTTACAAAACCTGCATAGACCGACCCATGAAGCAGTTGCTTGAGGATTCTACAGAGTAAATAATAGGCAAATTGGCGAAAAGTTTAGAACGTGAAGCACCACTAAACAGCAGGCTTTTGTTCTTCCATTTGATTTGACCTCATTGTAGCCTGAAACCCATAAGTGGGTGATGTGATCAGAGGCACCTGTAGGAAAAATTCTCCATGACTGGACTGAATAGCAGAGAGGGTAACTCCTGCTACTCAGAGACATTCGGGAAAAGTCACCTCCTTCCCCCATTTTCTGGACCATGTTAGTCCTCAAACATGCAAGCTCATTACTATACTGCTAAGCTCTGTCTCCAATCCTTTACTCATTTTTCTTTTAGAGAGAAACCTTTTCTTTGTTTTCTGTACCCTAGTCTCAAAAAAATCTGTAATAATATTGTGAGTATGAGAGCCAAAACTTTGAGAAAAGAGCTTTCTTTTCTAATTGCTAGAGCAAAATTCCTGAATTTGTTTAACAGAAAAGAACTCCGTTTCGTTTGTTTGTTTGTTTGTTTTTTTGAACTTGGTTTCTTCTGTTTATTTATTTATTTGATGAATTTCATTTTAGGCACTGTGGTTTACAAACCTGTTAATGCAGGATTTCATGTAAAAAACATTCTAACACCACAACCTTCACATTGTCCCTAGTCCCCACCCGTTTCACTCTCCCAAGGTATGTTACTTCCAACTAAAGGCCCGTTCTTAGTTTCTGTTGGCCTTTGGGCATTATTTATCTCACCACTATGTTCCTCACAGCTCACATATGAAAGAGATCGTTCTGTGTCTGTTATTCTTATTCTAACTTCATTCAGTATGATACTCTCCACATATATTCATGTAACAGTAAGTTGCATATTTTTTTTAAGGCTGAATAGTATTCCATTGTACATATGTGTCACAATTTCTTTATCCAATCATCTCTTCTTGAACACTTGGGTTGTTTCCAGATTTTGACTATTTTGAATAGAGCTGCAATGAACATAGGAATGCAAGTGTCTTTTCTATATAGAGATTTTTCCTTTGGGATAGATGCTCAGAAGTAGAATTTCTGGTTTATATTAAAAATAAAGCATTAGCATTTTGAGAGACACCTATATTGTTTTCCCAAAGAGCCTGAACCAGTGGAAGTTCCCACCAACAGTGAATTAGAATTAGGGTCCCTTTTTGGTTGTGTGATATATTGGCATAATGAAGTTCTGTTTCCTGGTTGGGGGACTGAACCTACAGGGAATTGTTTTCTCAGGAGTTTTCTGTGCTATAAACTCCTTTAAATATCATGGATAAGAAGATTTGGAAACTGACCCCTATAAAAATGTTTATGAACTACAGGGCCTACCTTGAGTTGAGTATGCATGAATCTGGTTCCAATCAGTGTTTAGAATAACTTGAAAAATAAAGCAACGGATTGTTGCCTGGGTCCTAGTCTGGCCACTGGATGGTACACATGGTGGATAGATGTAGAAAGAATTGTTATGGGTCTGAAAATGGAGCTGACATTAAAACCTAACCCACAGGAAGGGGGTTGCAATTTGTAACCTGAACTTAACCAGTTTGATTGTCTGTTCAAATAAAAATATCAATATTCTCATAAGACTTGAACAATACCAGACTTTCAAAGCATAATTCTAAAAAATGTTCAGGTACATTCAAAATTACTTGCTATTTGAAGAAATGGAAAAAATCTCAGCTTACCTGGAGAATTACCAACAAATGCTGTTTCTAAGTCATAAAGACTTCAAAGCAACATATATAAACACCCTCCAACAAGTAAGTGAAAACACGTTTGCAATGAATAGAAATGCAGAAAATCATAGTAAAGGAGTAGATGACATAGGACGTATCAAAAAGAAACTTTAGAACTGAAAAATACAATAACTGAAAAAATATCTCACTGAGGAGATGAGTAGCCAAATCAAGCTGATGATTGAAAAAAAAATCAGCTTACTTAAAGATATCTCAATCTAAATTTCCTCAAACTAAAAAATCAGAAAGTAAAAAGAAATAAGAAAAAAAAATGAACAGAGTCAAATTCAACCCTAACATACAAAGATCTCGAAAGTTATTTTTCTAAAACAAGAAAAATCTGTCTAAATAAATAGAGAACTGATGACTTTTCCTGCATTAATTAGAGAACTTAAGTCACTGGGACAGATGCTCTTCTGTAAACTGCAGATAGGTGAGTCTAGAGAACCCCACTGAGATGTTTGCCTGAAGCAGAAGCCACTGGGGCCGTTAACTGGCAGTATCACTTAGATGGTAATTTTGATAAAATGACTGGAGGGTAAAATGATTATAATGGTGAGAAATTCCTGGGGGTTTCTGGTCTTTCATAAACTATCTTTCAGAGTCTCATGAAGGCCTTGCAATGAAGATCTCAAAGATAACCTCATGTCTTTGGCAGAGGAGAAAGTAATCACTATAAAATATCCTTATAGTTTTATTCATAACGATACCCTATGTGACAAAAAAAATAACTCAGCTAGAACCATATTCCAGCTTGAAGAAGGGACTTTGTCTCCTCTAATACCTTCCTGACCTCCTGTCTCAACTACAGGAGAAAAATCTTAGTCATCCAGAGTCATGACTTCAAGCAACACTGCAGCCAGGGGAAAGGAAGAGGGAAGAAGTGAGGAAAAAAGTTATCCCTCTGGTAAAACATGTGGGAAGACACAGATAAGGCATAGTTCCACTAATGACAGAGGTGCAATCAGAAAATTATTAGATGCCCTTTCTCTCTCACAGCTTGTCACTACGTTGTGAGACAACAATATGGTATTAAAGTATAAATGGATCTTAGAGGACTGGAGTGATAGCACAGCGGGTAGGGTAGGGCGTTCTATTCCTCTGTCCCTCTCAGAGAGCCTGGCAAGCTACCCAGAGTATCCCGCCTGCATGGCAGAGCCTGGCAAGCTACCTAAGGCGTATTCAATATGCCAAAAACAGTAACAAGTTTCACAACGGAGATGTTACTGGTGCCCACTCGGGCAAATTGATGAACAGCAGGCGACAGTGCTACAGTGCTATTAAGAAAATACAAATCAACAAAAATGAGATATCATCTCATACCAGTGAGATGACTTGTATTTAAAAAACCCACAAAACGGAAGAAATAGTTAAGCAGGTAGAGTGCTTACCTTGCACTTGTCCAACACAGATTCAATCCCCAGTACCCCATTTGGTTCCCTGAGCTGCCAGGAGAGTTCCTTGAGCACAGATTCAGGAATAAGCCTGAGTACCACTGGTGTGGCATGAAAGATAATAATAATAATAATAATAATAATAATAATAATAATAACAACAACAACAACAACAACATTGGAATCAACCAATATCGGCAGAAATGTGTTTGTTTGTTTGTTTGTTTTTAAAGGAACCCTTATTCACTATTTCTGGGAATATTCTCTGATTAAATCTCTATGGGAAATAGTATGAATAGTTCTCAAAAAAAGTAAAAATAGAGCTTCCACATGACCCAGTGATTCTACTTGTCAGCATCTGCTCCGAGAAGACAACATTAACTTGAAAAGATCTATGTGAATCTGTGTTCATGACAGCACTAAGAACAGTAGTCGGGATATGAAAACAACTCACAAGTCCAATAATAAGGAATAAGGTTATGGCCTGAATAATGGAATACTATGCAGCTATAAAATGAAATCCTGTATTTCACTGCAACTTGGATAAAACCAGAGGGCATTATGTTAAGTGAAATAATTCAGAGGGAAAAGGACAATACTAGACGATCTCATTCATTTGTGGAATATAGAGAAACAAAAGAGCTGGAGCAATAGTGCATTAAAAAGGTCAAGGAGGGGAGAAACAGAAATATGGATGGAGACCCATAAGAGTGGTTTTTAAGATGCAACTTCCAAGAGGAACAAGGCCACATAGGAAAGGTGAAGGTGCATATGTTTCGTTCAGGGACTGGAGGACAGCTGAAAAGATAATGATTGGCTCAAGCCACCCTCCACAAGGCGGGGGTTTCTTGAACTTGTAAAGGTGATGCCAGGTAGGGCGTTTGCCTTGCATGCGGTCGACCCGGGTTCAATCCCCGGCATCCCATATGGTCCCCCAAGCACCGCCAGGAGTAATTCCTGAGTGCAGAGCCAGGAGTAACCCCTGAGCATCGCTGGGTGTGACCCAAAAAGCAAGAAATAGAAACATGATCATTTGAATTCTTCCCTCTTCATCCAAACAATCTTTTAGTTTTTGTTTGGTTTTGGTTTGGGGACCTCACCTCGTGCAGTGCCAAAAATTAAATTTTGGGTTCTCATATCCAAAGAAAATATTCTGAGCCACTCCTGGGCCCACAGATCTAATGTTGATGTTTTTTTCTTCTCATTCCCCTTTATTCCTCACTGGAACTAATAACACCAAAATCAGCACTAGTTCTTTTATTTAAAAATGACTAGTGACTCTAAAGATACCAGAAGCTTGCTTTGCTTGCAATACTTAGAATACCATCTAAATGGGGAGAAGTGGGCTTGGTGGGAAGGACAGATCTGACCCCCAGTGGGGCCTGTCTTGTAGGTGGTTCAAGTCACCTTGTGACTCCTACTGCCTGCTCATCTCATTGGCACATCATTGCCCCAACTCTCATAGGCTAAGAGAAATTTTGCCTTGACATTAAGCACCTATGGTGGCCTTCCCTGGAAGCTACTCTTGGAGATCGTCTATTGGAATAAAAACTGAACCCTAAAAGAAGTTTTAGGGTTAGCACTCAAAATTTTGCCCAAGAAAATGTCATTTGGTCTCTTCTTTCATTTTAGGTATACTAGACAGCACAGACTTGAGGTCACTGAGGTGTGTACTGAATGGCAATTCTTATCTGCAAGAAACAGATGTTTGAACTGAACATGAAAGCAAATACTATGTCCAGCCTGACTTGCCCAGGGTTGAGGAACACAACAAGAAAAGGAAACCTTCTGCTTCAACGTGTTGAGTGTCTTCTTGACTGCTGCTATATTTCCTTTTCCTGTCCGACAGAACACATTATACAATCTTCCCTAGAAAGTCTTTGTATCTTTCCAAGAGCAATATTTGATGTATGTGTATCTCTCTCTAATTATAATTGAGGTAACATGGTCACATTGGTATCCATGTTTGTGGTTTGGTGTATACAGTTATTGCCCTTCCACCATCACCAAAGTGCCCAGGATACTTCATCACTGTCCTGGAGTCACATTTAGTTGTTTCTTTATTATTGTACTTGGAAATTTACACCGAAGGGTAAAGAGGGCTTTTTAGTCAGTGGTCTCCAATCTCAGGTCTACAGGTATAGAAATTGTGGCAACCACTGGTCTACTGCCTTATAACTACAGGTCTGTGGACTGATATGAAGGATAGGTTCTATCCCATAGATATAAAAAGCTTGAAAAACATTGTTTTGGGTAATCTCTTCAATTGACAACAACAGGACAATCATGTCCTGGGAGATGTGGGCTGAAAGTAATCTATAGAATGAACATGATGGACACTTAATACCTCTATGCAAACCACAACATCCAAAAGGAGAGAAAGAGAACAAAAAGGAATGCCCTTCCACAGAGGTGGGGTATGGTGGGGGGAGGATGAAGTAGGGGGGTGGGAGGGATGCTGGGACCATTGGTGGTGGAAAATGGGCACTGGTGGAGGGACGGGCACCCAACCACTGTGTAACTGAAATGCAAGCACAGAAGTTTGTAAGTCTGTAGCTGTACCTCACGGTGATTCACTAATAAAAATTTTTTTCAAAAAAGAATTCAGGTGGTTTGTTTCATTACCTATTACTCTCTGACTGCTTTGATTTCTTCTTCAAATTCCACTTCTGTCACATCACAGTTAACACCCTTAATACTCTCACAAATTTTCATAATCCGTGATGTCCGCCTTCCTTCTATTTTACCAAGTGGATTAGTTCCAGCTAAACCCAGGCTGCTTGTTTATCCACAAGGTGTGTCTTTTCCTTTAATTTTTAATGGATGGGGTTATTTTTGTTTTTAGCAGCATATTCAAAGTCTGTAACACACAGACTAATGAAACCTTCAGAAGACAGAAAGAATATAATGAGACATCTTGTGTGTGTGTGTGTGCGTGCATGTGTGGAGGGGGGTTGTCACAGGCATAGCTCCTGGCTCATTTCCAACAAAATTTGCAAAAAATTATCATAACAATATAGCTAACTTCCCCAACCTCATTAATTGCAGTGTTGTTACAGACTCATCAAAGATCTGTGATAATTCAGCCATGAGGATGTTCAGGTGGCTCCAGCCAGCAATGGAGAAAAGTTCTCCTAGTTTTCTTTTCCTTCCTTTACAACTATTAATACAATTCAGTTAAATAAATGCATCATTGATGAGGGTGTGGCATTCAAAATTAAATGCATCATTGAAGGAGGGTGGGTCACTTGACAAAAACTTGCTTTGGACTATCAAATTTCTAGATGGATGCTAGTCACAGAAGGCAATTGTATATATCATACAAATCAAACATGATTGTGAGCTCTGGGCATTTTTGGTTCGGAAGAGCCATTTGTAGCAGCCTTCATTTGGAAATAGGATGAGCAAGTATTTCCTTATTATAAAATAACTAGAACTGGAAGAGGTTACAGCAACTATTTTTAATAGTATTTTTATTATTATTTGCATTATGTTTTTTGAGAATCTTAGAAAAATTGGAAAGATGAGACCAGAAAAGTATATGCATATTCAATAATACACTTAGTCTATGATTTCTGGGGACTAATGGATATTGTCAAGTTCATCAGGGGATCCTCCTGAGGACCCAGAGAACCCAGATGAAGAGAGTCTGATATGATATAAAACCAAAAAGTAAATGACCTGCCCTGAATTACCCAGTTCGGTCATATTTTCTCTGCTTTTTCTCCACTTTCTGTTAGTTGTGTGCACATAGTTTTTTCCTTTGATGCTAAATTGATAGGTGTGCAGAAAATTTATTCTTTTACTGCAAATGTCTTCCACAATGATGGGTGGGAGGAAGTCTGCTCACTGTCTTTCTCTGCCTCATTTAATTGATATGGCACCATAAACTCCATCAAAGGGCCAATATAATAGATTTGTTTCATTACAATGGAAGTCTGCCATGGTGTTAAAAATTACTAACATGTCTGCAGATGCTATAATCAAGAAAAACCACAAAAGGTCCTAGGGGTTGCTGGGGACAAAGGTCAAGTTAAGCCTTTTTCTGTTCCCTTAATGGATAGTGAGGATGTTGGAATACTTATGCCAAGTTCACTCTTAAGTGGTTTGGCCCTTGATTTGGAAACTTCTGGCACACCTAGCTCCTTATTACCGTAAAACGTTTTAATAAACATTTAATGTTGGGAAGTTACACATTTTCTTCTAAAAGCTTCCTTGTCCTTCTCTTGCTTAGTAATGGTACCAATATAAATACCATGTTAGCAACCCCTGGATGTCAATGCCTGAAAAACCCAGAAACAATATGTGTATATAAGCAGTCTAGATGTTGCTCTAAGAACTTTTGTAGCTTCAATAAGAAATTTGTAGAATATCATATTCTACTTTTACTGCTCTTTAGAAGTTTAAAATAGCAATCACTGTATTACTGTCACTGTCATCCCATTGCTCATCGATTTGCTCGACCGGGCACCAGTAACGTCTCCATTGTGAGACTTGTTACTGTTTTTGGCATATTGAATATGCCACGGGTAGCTTGCCAGTCTCTGGCATGTGGGTGAGACACTCTTGGTAGCTTGCTGGGCTCTCTGAAAGGGGTGGAGGAATCGAACCCGGGTTGGCTGCATGCAAGGCCCTACCCGCTGTGCTATCACTCCAGGCCCCCACAAATTTTTTTAAAAAAGATTTATATGTCCTATAATAGTGATATTGGGCTGCTATGCCTATTGCCAGACTCCATCGCCTCATGACTGCACTCTGCAGAGATGCCAAACTGCTGATTTCAGGTACTCTGGTTTTTCGTTTGTTTTTGGTTTTTTTTTAAATTTATTTTTATTTTTTGGTGTTTTTTGCTGAGAACTCAGGGTATTTTGGGAATGGTGATGGGCAACACTCCCCCTCCACCTCTTTCCTTCAGGAACTCCTTTCCACACCCACATTCCATCACCAGCACCATGTAAGCTCACTGCCCAGAAAAATAGTCTATTTTGCATTTTCTTTAGTGACGTCTCCAAATTCTACATTACTAACATCCCAGTAGGAACACACCAGATTTGACGGGAATGTAACATAAAAGCCAGCTAAGCCCAAATAACAAAGATGTTAACATAGAAGGCTCAACTAGCAACAGCAGCTTAGTAAACCCTCAGACAAGAAATTAATATTCCCATGGTGATATAAAACAACAATTTTCAAAATTTTCTTTCACTGGAGCATTTTTTAATAATTCCTTTAGTTATTTGGTGTAAACAAGCAATATAAAACAAGTAATTGTGGGTCTGCTATGAGGGCAGGCTTAAGAGGTAATTGGGAAAATGGGGACGACAGTGGAAGGAGGGTCACAGTGATAGTGTGATTGGAGTTGGAATATTGAATGCCTGTAACAAATGCTTCATGCTTTATAACTTTGTAAAACACAGTGTTCTAATAAAGTGGGAAAATAGTTATATTGA
The DNA here is from genome assembly GCF_027595985.1 of Sorex araneus. NCBI lineage: Eukaryota > Metazoa > Chordata > Mammalia > Eulipotyphla > Soricidae > Sorex > Sorex araneus. Next base: position 210,707,095 of record NC_073313.1, on the reverse strand, counting down.
TATTGATTTTTATATATATTGGTTTTGGGGTCATACCTGGCAGCTCTCAGGGTTTACTTCTGACTCTAGGCTCAGGGATCATTCCTGACCAGTGCTCAGGGAACCATATACTGTGCTGGAGGTTCAAACATGGGTCAGCCACATGCAAAGAAGTACCTAATCCACTGAACAATTTCTCTAGCCCCACATTAGATCATTTTTATTTGTTTGTTTCTTTAGTCATATCCAGTGGTGCTCAGGTCATCCTCCTGGTTCTGAGTAGTCTTACTCGGGAATTTCTCCTGATGGGGGTGCCAGGGGCCTCATGTTGTGCCAGGAATTGAACCCAGGACAGTTTTGTAAAAGGCAAGTGCTCTACCTGCTGTACCCTTGCTTTGCCCCAACCCTATTAGATTCTTTAGGGTCTCTTGACACATAGCCACATGATCAAGTTATGCAAAAGACTGTGAAACTAAAGGCTTTTTTCTCTTTGTCACATCAGTTGATTCTTCTGAAAAAATCATTCTACAAAAACAAACAGCATGATATTTGTGTCCTTGATAAACATTCCAAAGTAAATCTTGATTCTTCTGACCCAAGATACTTTGTTATTGCTCCAAATGTTAGGGGGGAGGAAAGGTATTAGCCTAAGATCTGAGCACTGCAAACCTGATAGCCATAGAAAGAAATTCTAACTTAAGGAAGTCACAATGATTTTTCCTAGACAGGAAAACCCCTATCTTCAATGGTTTATGTTTAAAACACAATAAAAATCAAAAGCAATCACTTAAGAATGCTGCGTAAATAATTTGCCATTTGTGAGCAATATCTGTAAAATGATAGGACTGTGAGGACTGCCTTCCTTGGAAGAACGTCGAACCATTTAAATTACCATCCTAGCGTTATTACCTGAATCACCTCTGGGAGCCAGGCACACACCTGTGAGCTGCTAGTAATTGAGGGAAGGAAGCAGCCTTTGTATGTCCTGTTTGTGACTGTTAAGTGCTTCTAGTGTAGTAACCATGTGTACTGTTTGGAATGTGCAAAGAGGACATGGTGGTAAGCTAGATGACTGCTTCTTACTTAATATTTGTCAACAGAGCTACTAGCAAGAAGTGCTAGGTGGTGCTTTCACACCTCAATATGGTATACTTAAAGATGCAAAGCTAGCTTGAAGACAATAGAGTCCAGTTGTTCATAGAAGGTAATTCAGCAATTCGATTTAAAAATGATAGTAAGTGATGCACGTTTGGAAGAATAAAAAATGGTAGCTGTCTTGTTTAAACTAAATGTTTAAGCCACAACATGGCCATTGGAATAATAATCTCCTGGAAAGCAATATTTAAATGTATCCATCATCATTTAGGTTTTAGACACACAGTTAAATATTATTGATCATTTGCAATTGTGTGCATCCATGTGTACATATATTAAACCGAAAAGTAACAGTAGCATGAAAAGTGTAGAAGATGAAGTATAAAAATAGTACTTGAGTTTCTAATTACCAGTTTTTAATTAAGAAAGCCACAAGCAAATTATAAACATCCAGTTTATAGCATTGCAATCTTAGAGGCTTACTCTCATGAATATGGTAATTTTTTATTTTATGCCCTCTTGAGATGTCTTGTTAAAAACATTTTATTGGTGATCCTAAAATTCAGTAAATTTGAAGCTCTTGGCACCTTGTAGATAGTTAAAGTTCTTCAAAAAAATGTCAGCAATAAATATTTGGCAAATATAAAGAATATGCACATTTTCCCAAGTGGGTGATATTTTTGCAGTTCTTATATTCAAGTGATGACACTGCAGTTCAGAATGTGAATGCATATTGATATTTTCTCCCAGAAACTGCATGGGTTGCTGGGAGAATACTGCTCCCACTGAGTTATTTTTATGTGGGCACCTGGTAACATACTTGCTTCAGCTTGCAGAGTAGTTTTGGACAATCAGGTGTACATATGAGCAAGTGGTCTTTATTTAGAGCAATTAAAATTCTTGCATTCTCCTCTCTTGACATGCAATTACTAGGGCTCTGCTGTTCCCACTAATTGCTCTTGCTGGGGACATTGGTGAGAAGCCAATGATTTTGATGGGTAGCGGATTATCATTTTTACTTTGCTACCTGAGAAAAAAATCATTTGCAAAATCCCATGTGTAATTAGCAAGGCTCATGATTAATTGTCCTGCAAAATTAGCTTCACTGTTGCTTTTATTTTACTGCTTCAAATATTAATTAATGTTAACTCCTTTCCTTCAGTTCCAGCTTTTGAATATTCAACATGGCTTTGAAAAATTATCAAGGTTTCTACTTGCATTAGCATGCTAGAGCTTTGATTTCAGGAATAAGTATTCTGATTTAAAAGATCACACTTGGGTCATAAATAATTTTTATAGGAGGACAAACAAAGCATCAGAGCATCATGGGAAGGCGTTCATGCACTAACCGAAAGTAAATTGTTTCAATAATGATTCATTCCCTCGTGCTTTTGGGGGGAAACATCAGCAAATATGCAAACCATTGCAGTGTGTGTGCGAGTGTGTGTGTGTGTGTGTGTGTGTGTGTGTGTTGGGTGGGGGGGCATAGTGGGAAGGAAGTAACAATATTTCTCTGGTGACAGGCAATACCCACCAGCAATTTTTTTTCAATCTGAAAATATTTAGATGAGACTCAGCATCTGACCAAGGAACCAACTCTCTGGTTTTAATCCTGTGTAAAAAACTGGCAGTGGTGGTGAGCACTAGAATACTGCAGCTTGTATGAAAATTACTAATTTTGTAAGTCCTTACTCTAGATTGATTGATTCTAGCCATATGTCATTGAGCATAGTTTTGAAAGTTCTGCAGAAGACTGTGTGAACATCTAGATTTGGACTCCATTGATCCATCTAGCTGAACCACCTTGACGTGTGAGTTCCTTTAATAACCGCTGGGCCAAGTGATGCTTGAATATTTGCAGCGCCTGGAAATTTACTCTGTTACCCTTGAAAAGCGTTTTAACCTACATTTTGTCTCTAGTGTTTATGCCTTCTGTTCGGTTAACTGCAGGTGGTTAATTTAGTGGTGCGAGATTTCGAATGCCCACTGTCCCCGGGGCAAGGACAGTTCTCCATCAAAGACTTGGAATGAGACTAGTGGAATCTATCACCCTGACATCGCAAGGTTGCATGTTACATCTAGACTTCTGGGAAAGAGACTAGTGTTTGACCTTTTCTGGTCAAAATCATGCTATGGTCCAAAGCCATAGTTCAGCGAGCAGGGCACTTGCCATGCATGCATGGGGTCAGGGTTTGATCCACAGCACTTTTAAGGTCCTTGTGTCTGCCAGGAGTGATCCCTGAGCAGAGCCAAGAGTAAGTCCTGGGCATGTCCAGGTGTGGCCCCCAAAAGCCAAAGAAAATAAACAGATGAACAAACGAAAAAACACAGGCTGTGTCCTCTCAGATGCTGGGAGGATACTGGGGAGTGAACTCTGCTTTGTCTCTCCCACCCCTACCACAGGGGCCCGCCTGTGATGGCACTGAAAATTTGCTTCTCTAGTATTGAGTGGGATGGAGCGATAGCACATGGTAGGGCGTTTGCCTTGCACACGGCTGACCTGGGTTCAATTCCTCCATCCCTCTCGAGAATATGGCAAGCTACCGAGAGTATCCTGCCCGCATGGCAGAGCTGGCGAGCTACCCGTGGAGTATTTGATATGCCAAAAACAGTAACAACAAGTCTCACAATGGAGATGTTACTGGTGCCCACTCAAGCAAATCGATGAACAACAAGATCACTGTAGACAGTGCTACAGTGCTACAGTATTGAGCAGGTTTTGCCTGGAGAGGTTAGTACCAAAATGGGTCCCTGAGAATTGGGGATAGAATGGCTCGGGTTTTCACTTTCAAAAATTATATTTTATCTTCTCCGCTAAGACATTTAGAGAGTTTAGACGGGGCCTTCTGTGTGTGGGTGAGGCTGGAGAGTTAGGGTTCAGGATGCTATATCCATATGATGTGTGATCGTGAGGACGTTATTTAACTTATCAGTGCTTTATTTTCTTATCTGTATATCTTCTCATCTGTATATTTTCTCATCTGTGATTAATAAGATCACCCTTGTTAGGGTTCTAAGGACTTGAAGTCAGTAAGTTACTCTTCTTAGAATGCTGAGAAGAGAACATGGTACACAGTGCGGCCTAAGTATGTGATTGTTGTACCAAGAAAAACTAAATACTGTTGTAATATCTAATGAACAACTTAGTTTCTACATTGCAAAACTCTACCCTTCCCAGTGAATTCCAGAATTTTAACTTATAAAGAAATTGGTAACTGGAGGGATGCCTGAACTCCAATTTGCTTATATTCTTGGTGGTTCACATTTAGATAGACTTTATTGGTTATTTTTTTAAAAAATGTTATTTGGGGGGTCATATCCAGATGTGCATTCAGATTAGTTCTGGTGAGCTCCAGAGACATGTAAGGTGCCAGGAATCAAACCCTAGTTTCAAGACAATGATCCCACCTGCTATACTACTCTCCAGCCCCTAGATTGGCTTTTAAACCTGAAAAACTTTCAAGGCTATAGGTGCAAATGATATTTGGACCTGGTAGAACTATGTATTTCATTACCTCCTTCCCTTCTCTTTGTTGCTGTTGTTGGCCAGTAGGGGTTGGCTTACTTGGCAGTGGTGCTTGTGGGGGTCACACATCTGCCTGTGGGGCTCACTCACTCAGCTGCGGTGATGCTGGAAACCAGCCAGGGTGTGGACACAGCTTTAGTTTCATGCTTGCCGGAAACTGCACGCTTTTTGGTTGCAGTGTTCACACACACCTGGCTCTGCCCCAGAGGGAGCTGCTGAGGTGCTGGGAAGGGGAAGGGAACCCGGACAGCAGAGCCCCAGGACTTTGCTTGGTGCCTACCAGGAAGCCAAATCTCAGCCCCATGATTACAAAGCAGTCACTTTTTTTGCCTCTAAGTATTCCCAGAGTCCTTACACATTTCTCTTTAACCCAAAAAGATCCCAAAGCTCACTTTGCCTCTTAAAGTTGACCTTACAAAGGGAATGAGACTCTGTATGAATGGCCTGAGAAGCACTATTTTTACCTTCGATAGATTTTCATTCTCATGTCTAACACCCTCACCCACCACCCTCACCTCCCACCTCCCACTTCATGAGGATTAATTGTCATTTGATTTGAAAGTGGCATGAGAGCAGATTGGGTCTTGGCCTATTCCAGCACCTGGCAGGGGGAGTCAGGAAAAATTTCTGGATTGACTAGGAGAAGAATAGAAAGGCAGGGTGATGCTCTGACTGATAAAGAACCAGAGCCTGAGCTTTATGACTCAAAATAGCAGGAGACACTGTAAAATGGTTTCTTCCATAGAGAGTTCCTTGTTATGGGTTGCATGGTCTGGGTTTGATTCTCAATACCTCTGCACCAGGAGAAAGTTCCAAGTATCACACCAGAATAGCCTCTAACTGTGCGAAGGAAGGAAGGAAAGAAGGAAGGAAGGAAGGAAGGAAGGAAGGAAGGAAGGAAGGAAGGAAGGAAGGAAGGAAGGAAGGAAGGAAGGAAGGAAGGAAGGAAGGAAGGAAGGAAGGGAGGGAGGGAGTAAGGAAGGGAGGGAGGAAGGAAGGAAGGAAGGGAGGAAGGAAGGAAGGAAGGAAGGAAGGAAGGAAGGAAGGAAGGGAGGGAGGAAGGAAGGGAGGGAGGAAGGAAGGGAGGGAGGAAGGAAGTGAGGGAGGAAGGAAGGGAGGGAGGGAGGGAGGGAGGGAGGGAGGGAGGAAGTGAGGGAGGAAGGAAGGGAGGGAGGGAGGGAGGGAGGGAGGGAGGGAGGGAGGGAGGGAGGAAGGGAGGGAGGAAGGGAGGGAGGGAGGAAGGAAGGAAGGGAGGGAGGGAGGAAGGAAGGAAGGGAGGGAGGGAGGAAGGAAGGAAGGAAGGAAGGAAGGAAGGAAGGAAGGAAGGAAGGAAGGAAGGGAGGGAGGGAGGGAGGGAGGGAAGGAGGGAGGGAGGGAGGGAGGGAGGGAGGAAAGAAGAGAGGGAGGGAGGGAGGGAGGGAGGAAGGAAGGGAGGGAGGGAGGGAGGGAGGAAGGAAGGAAGGGAGGAAGGAAGGAAGGAAGGAAGGGAGGGAGGGAGGAAGGGAGGGAGGGAGGGAGGAAAGAAGGGAGGGAGGGAGGGAGGGAGGGAGGAAGGAAGGGAGGAAGGAAGGGAGGGAGGAAGGAAGGGAGGAAGGAAGGAAGGAAGGGAGGGAGGGAGGAAGGAAAGAAGGAAGGAAGGGAGAATAGGAATTGTTTGCTTCTGTAGGAAACCAGGAAATTGTTTTTATTTTTTATGATACTTATTTTTAATTTAGGCACCACGGTTTATGATGCTATTAACAGTTCTGAACATTCCACGTTCCAACTTCAAACCTACTACTGGTCTCAGTGTTCCTCTACCAATGTCCCAAGACTCCCCCCCTCTCCCTACCTACCTCTTTAACACAGTCAGCTAATTGTTTTTCTATGAATCTCCATAACCAATCATTCAAGGAGATAAGGAAGTAAGTATATAATCATTCAGAGTTTTTCAGAAGTATAATGTGTGCAAAAGGAGTGGATTTGATCAGGCTTGGAGTGGGGTTGCAGGGGTGAGGGGAGCTGGGGAGTGAGATCTGTACTCACCAGATCTGAAGGTGTACCACCCCAGGCTTGATGTGTGTGTGGGCTCACAGCTGCTTGGACTTACCAGGCCTGGCCTCCAGTAATTGAAATAAGACATAAAACAGGTCCCAACTATCTGGGGTCATTAAAGGAGCCGATGCCCCACCCCCATACCAAAGGGATTGTTAGATTCTATGGTTTGGTAGAGTAGAGGGTGAAGGGCAGCCTCCTGCCTGTCTACATGCCCTCCTTTCCATCAAGCCTCTTGGGTCTGTGGCAGATAGTGACCTGGGTACTTGGGTATACTTTTTCTAAATCGGGCCTTTTCCTGCTATCACCTTTGGTCTTCAAAGGATGAATTTTTTTTGTAAATTAGGAAAATTCTTTTTCAGTTTGAAAACACTAAGAAAATGTCATCTGTAAATCCTCCAGGATTGATATCACTTTAAAATATTGACAAAATGGGGCCGGAGCGATAGCACAGCGGGTAGGGCGGTTGCCTTGCATGCGGCCAACCCAGGTTCGATCCCCGGCATCCCATATGGTCCCCCAAGCACCGCCAGGAGTAATTTCTGAGTGCAAAGCCAGGAGTAACCCCTGAGCATCGCTGGGTGTGACCCAAAAAGCAAAAAAAATATTGACAAGACTTATTATTTTTATGTTCTTAATAAAGTCTGTAGAAATATAATTGACTGGCAATTGTTTGAAATACTGGAACACAGAAGACAGGATTCAAGAAAAATGTGGTAATTCATTTCTGCTTACTTACCTCCTGTAGATGAACTGAATATGCCTCAATATGGTTGAATTTCTTTTAAATTCAGACTACAATGTGGGAGGAGAAAAATAAAGTAGATAATATCTTCTGATTGCTTTAACCTCATTAGTTTGTCAACCTTAAGAAACCTGAGGCTAAAAGCTTAAAAGATGTGTTTTGAGTACACAGACTATTTGGCCATCTGTAGTTTTTACTATCTTTCTGAAATAATCTTGGACCACAAAATACTTATTATTTATATTTCTAATAAATAATCACTTTCTCACATCACCTTCTAATAGTAGCTTTGTGACATAGTAGAAGCATTGTTTTTTTCATCTATGAGCTTGCATGAGGTCAAGTTGTCTCTGATTTGGAATATCTTGGCATATGACATACTTGCAAGCAAGCTGTTTCTTTTAAAAATGATTTTGACATCATATATACAGCAAGTTTAAAGTGTTATAGACCAATTGTTAATATGAGAAATATAGCTGGAAACCAGCTCTAACACAACACCAACGGTAAGTTAAGACCTGCAGAAGCACTATATAAATAAGTGTCCCTCCTGTATTATGTTAATTTTCAGGATAACCTAGCAGCAACATATCATCATGACATTCACATCTACATACCCTTGTGAAGTCTTAGTTCGCTTCTTCAGGCACAAAAATATGTTCTTCTTGCCTCTAGCTGCCAAAGTAAATAGGAATCAATGGAAGGCAGCAAAAGTGCTGAAGTCATTCCAATAAGGGAAATGCTTGTTAATTTAAATTTTGCACTTGACATTGGTAAGGACTAATGGCAAAAAAATAATGTCCTACACTGACTTATAAAGTCATTTTTGTCATCACTTATCCCACATTTCTTTGTTGTTGCAAAAATTGGGTTATAAATAAGAAAACACAACTAATTGTGATGGATCATTAAAATAAAGGAGGAGGGGGAGAAATTTTGTACATCTGAGTGGTATTAAGTCCTCAGAAACTTTTTCACTAAAGGGATTCTATCACGTTGACCATGGTCTGGGAGTCTTCTGTGAGTGTGCAAGCACACATATGCATATATGCATGTGTGTGCATTTCAGAAACTTCAAAAAGCACCTCCTGCTGCTTTCAAAACCAGGCAAATATGTTTGAGGCCTGTTGGTAATTTAAAATAGGAAGATCTACACAGGGCTTAAGGTGGCTACACAGGAAATGAGAAAAGGCTTGACTTCTCTGAGCAAAATGAATGTGCCGTTGTATCACTCAATAATTGGAGGGGTGGGTCTGTGTTGTTGATGCTAAGCAGGTGTCCATAAATCAGAATAAATGTTTGTAATTAATTGTTATTAGTGTTAATAATAAAGGGTTTTAATTAAGCTAACTTACTCTTCCTTCGATTGAAAATTATACAGTTTATGCATGTCATATCAATGTTTAATGAATTGAGAAACTCAAGTTGAGGGTTTCATGCTGGATCAGTCAAATATTGTGACCTGCAATCTGTTATCCTCCCTTTCTGCTCAGCAGAACCTCTCACCTTAGACAAAAGTTAGATTCCTGCTCTGAGTTATACAGTCCCACATGTTGTTGGCACACACACACTTCAAAGTAGAAATGTTTGTACTGTTTTCAAAAGGAAAAAGGAAAAAGTTGGCAAATTCTTAGGTGGAAGTTTAGAGCACTTTGGTGCATTAGGTTCACTTGCTATACTGTGTGTCTAGCTGGCTCTATACCTGTCTTAAAGAGATAAACTTATGTGGAGCTGGTACATTTTCTTTGTCACTATATTTTCTTCTACAAAGACAACTGTTAATGAAGATCAAAGATTTCTGTGCTTCCTTCTGAATTTGTGGGAACACCCAACCTGGCACATTGCATCTCCCTATACTTCCCCAAACCTGATAGCAAGAAGTGTTATTATTTGTCCCAAATAAATTCATATAAAGGAGCACTACAGGAAGGGAAAATAAACTGCATACTCACCAAATGATTGGGGAAGGACACAAAACAGGTTGGCACTTAAAATCGGCTCTGTGTTCAATCTAGACCTATAATATGGGAACAAGGAAAAGGAGATATCTTAAATCATATATGGATGAAATTGAGAATTGAATTGATAGTGAGAGACTCTCATAAATGTACATTAAAGAGAATTCTGGCTAATTGTCAGTGGAGAATTAAAAAACGTAGCAAATACATGGAGACATTCACTCTACACTCAGAGAAGCAATAGCAAGATATTTTTGAGAAAACAGGGTAGTAATTAGAAAACAATTCAGAACTAGTCTGGATCTAGAATTGTGGGGAGGACCAGATGAGCTGAAAGGAAGCAATGATGCAACCTATTTCTATATATTCTGACTTTTTCTGCTCTCTCAACCCATGAATGCCACAGTCATGAATCATCTGGAGAAAGATGATATGTGGACCAAGCCGTCCTTAGATGGATATTCAACTAACTTACAGGATACATGTTACCCCAAGATTGGGTCAGCCTGACCCAGAAGACAGAGGAGGGTGAGGTTTATGAGTATTGGCTGAATCCACTTTTGCTAAATGTTGTAAGAGTGATCTTGATTGAAAAGAGAGATAGGAGAGGAAACTCATTAAAACTGCCAAATATGAAATGGGACTGGATTGACTTTATGCAAGCGGAGCAGAAAAGCACTGAGGTCATGATAAACTCCTAAAATATGAGCTGGCAGCTTTGCACTGAAGTAAAGAGACCATGTGTTCTGTTAAATTAAAAAAAAATTTTTAATACCTTTACCATGAAAGATAGTGAAGTGCAAACTGGTAGCTTTGTCAGCAACACTGATCACTTTTAAAAAGCAAACCTGGATTTTATGTTCTCAAGGACAAAAAGGGTACAGAGGATCCTGTTCTCCACTCCCAATCTGATTTCCCTGTGACTATATCATTATGTTAAAAAGTATTTTCCCTGAGTCCTAGGATGGCCCGTTTATATTCTGACCACTTCCCTCAGCTTGAATCCGGTGAGAATCTATCACTATATAACTGTCATCCTGTTGATCATCGATTTGCTCGAGTGGGCCCAGTAACTTTTCCATTCATCCTAGCTCTGAGATTTTAGCAGCCTCTCTTTACTCATTTTTCCCAATGGTGTTGCATTAGAGGCTCTTCAGGGTCAGGGGAATGAGACCCATCATTGTTACTATATTTGGCATATGAATATGCCACAGGGAGCTTGCCAGGCTCTCCCCAATATGGGCAATAAACTTGGTAGCTTGCCACGTTCTCCAAGAGGGAGAACTAGGCTATCAGATGTTGCGGGGCCGCATTGCAGCCTCTGGATGTTGGCTGTTGATGGGATTACATGGTGCCAGGGGCAGTTTCTGGATGTGACTGCCTGGTTACTGGAAAATGGGGAATCTGGGTGGAAGAGTCCCAGTCCTGATCCGAGCAGCCCAGGTCCCGCACACCTGGTTTCCTCTGCTAGTTCCTTCATACGTGAGGCTCATCAGAACGTGTGGAGAATAGCCTTGAGCATGGCTATGGCTGAGTTCCAGAGGCCTTCAATTGCTGGAGCTCTGGTCAGGATGGGTAGGAAAACTCAACCTGCCTCCTCCGAGGGACCTGGGGCCCTATATTGCAGCCGTAAATATAGGCCCTAAGTCTATAGTGCAACTTAATCTATATTCTGTTTTGTATCAGAGATTTTCTTGCAGGAAAAGTTAGCCTCAGTAACATGTGGAAGAGTGAAGTGCCATATCTCTCATTTCTAGCAATATATTCATCTGCCATTGTTTGGCCTGAAAGCTTAAATAGGAAGCCCATTTAGAGCCAGACTTTAGAGTAATCTGTCTCTTAGGAATAACTTTCTTATTGTACTTTGGATTTCGCAATTCTTATGCTACAATAAATTTTCAGCATAAATCTGCAGAAAGATTTCACCCTCCATTACAAAACCTGTATAAGGCTTCACTTTTGCTCTTATGTCAGAATCTCCTTCGTACTAGCCAAAGGCAGACAGAGGCAGACCAAGAAATCCAGACACTGCAACAAGGGGTTAAAGGTACAAGCATAAAATATTATAAAGTTTTCATCAAATAATACATCATTTGGAAAAAATATTTGGGGCAGCCTTTCTAATTCATCTTTCCAGTGTTAAATGAGCACATCTCTGGTATTCCTGTCTTTCAGCTTCAATTAAAGCAACCATGTTGCTCTTTTAGGAAGATATTAGGGGATATTGGTCTTTGTTTTACTATCTAATATTCTACTCCTCATCCTGGTATCCCCTTTCAAGTACAACTTTTCCTCAAACAAAATCATTCGTATGATTTTATGCCTTAGCAAAAAATACAGTTTGTAAAATTATTTGATAAAGTGGCCATTAATAACATGTGATTTGTTTAATGAGCATTAAGAAGTGTGTATTGTCTTCTATGTACCTGATACATTGGATGAATTGGAATAGTGAACACAAATATGAGACGAAGTACTAATAGAACTAGGTGTAAATACTTAAAAAAAATCAGAAATTCAGACATCATCGATGGAGAGTCAGACATTTGATTTCTGTATGGCTAAGTAATCAAGAATAACTCCTAGTAAGGAAGATCATTTTGTGAAATGTATAGCACATTTATTTTTAAGTATTATTTTAGGCACCATGATTTAAAACACAATTAATGATAGGGTGCCATGCATGAAATACTCCAGTACTACATCTTCCACTAGTGTCTGTTTCCTCTTCCCCCTCCATGCCCCCTATGGCAGTAAGCTTGGTACTCTTTAAAGACAGGCTTTCAGTTTCAGCTGCCTTTAGGCAGTTTGTTATTTTCTTGCTATGTTTCTTTGTTTCCCATATATGAGGAAGATCACTCTGTCTGTCCCTCTCTCCTCCTGACTACCTTCACTCAACATGATACTCTCCAGATCTGTCTACATAACAGCAAATTGCATGCTTTTTCTCTTATAGCCAAGTAGCAGTCCATTGTGCACATGTACTGCAGTTTTGTCTTGTTTTCTTTAAATTCAGTCATCTGTTCTTGGACATTTGGTTAGCTTCCAGATTTTGGCTATTGTGAATAATGCTACAATAAACATAGAAATGCAAGTATCTTTTCTGAATCGAGTTTTTTGGGCCCTTGATGTAGAAGCAAGAAGTGGAATTGCTGGGTCTATGGAAGTTCAATTCCAAGTTTTTTTTTAGAAATGTCCATAATATTTTCCCAAAAGATTGAATCAGCAATAATTAAAACCAGCAACGAATGAGGATGCCTTTCCCATCACCAATACTGGTTTTGTTTTTTGTGATGTATGCGGATCTCACTTGTTTTTTAATTTACATTTCACTGATGATAAGTGATGCAGAGAATTTTTTCATATACTATTTGCCATCTGTTTATCTCCTTTGAGAAAGTTTCTCTTTATCTGACCCCACCCCATATTTTGATGAGGTTGGTTGTTATTTACTTGTAAAGTTCTAACAGTGCTTTATAAATCTTGGATACTAATACTTTATCAGATGAGTGGTGGGTAAATATTTTATTTATGTCTTTTTATCTGACCATTGTTTCTTTTGCGATGCAGAAACTTGTTAGTTTAATATAGTCTCATGATTATTTTTAATTTTTAAAGTTTTTAAACTTTATTTAAACACTGTGGCTTGAAAAGTTGTTCACAATACACTTGTTTCACAAACTCAATGTTCCAGTATCAATTCCCACCACCCTCATTGTTTATCTTTTTTTAAACAAAATTTAAATTTTATTGAATCACCGTGAGACAGTTACAAGCTTTTATGTTTGGGTTACAATCTCACAATGACCAAACACCCATCCCTCCAACAGTGCACATTCCCCACCACCAATATCCCGGGTATACATCCCCTTTCCCACCCTCCCCCTGCCTCTAAGGAAGACAGGCTACTTTTGGGCATTAGAGCTTGCAACACAGACACTGAGAGGTCATCATGTTTGGTCCATTATCTACTTTTGGCGTGCATCTCCCATCCCCACTGGTTCCTCCAGTCATTATTTTCTTAGTGACCCCTTCTCTATTCCATCTGCCTTCTCCCCTCCGCTCATGAAGCAGTCTTCCAGCTATGGGGAAATCCCCCTGGCCCTTGTATCTACAGTCCTTGGGTGTCAGCCTCATGTGATGCTACCCTACACTCCACAAATGAGTGCAGTCCCTCTATGTCTGTCCCTCTCTTTCTGACTCATTTCACTTAGCATGATACTCTCCATGTCTATCCATCTATAAGCAAATTTCATGACTTCATCTCTTCTAACAGCTGCATAGTATTCCATTGTGTAGATGTACCAAAGTCTCTTTAACCAGTCATCTGTTTTAGGGCACTCGGGTTGTTTCCAGATTTTGGCTATTGTGAACAGGGTTGCAATGAATATATAGGTACAGATGTCATTTCTACTGTTGTTTTTTGCATCCTCGGGATATATTCCCAGAAGTGGTATTGCGAGGTCATCTGGAAGCTCAATTTCTAGTTTTTGAAGGATTGTCCATATTGTTTTCCAGAAAGGCTAGACCAGTTGGCATTCCCACCAACAGTGAGGGAGCGTCCCTTTTCCCCCACATCCATGCCAGCACTGATTGCTTTTGTTCTTTTGAATGTGTGCCAGTCTCTGTGGTGTGAGATAATATCTCATTGTTGTTTTGATTTGCATCTCCCTGATGACTAGTGATGTGGAGCATTTTTTCATGTGCCTTTCGGCCATTTGTATTTATTTTTTGAGGAAACTTCTGTTCATTTCTTCTCCCCATTTTTTGGTGGGGTTGGAAGTTTTTTTCTTATACAATTCTACAAGTATCTTGTTTATCCTGGATATTAATCCCTTATCAGATGTGTATTGGGTAAAAATTCTTTCCCATTCTGTTGGCTCTTTCTGTATTTTGGTCACTGTTTCTTTTGAAGTGCAGAAGCTTCTTAGTTTGATGTAGTCCCATTTGTTTATGTGTGCTTCCACTTGCATGGTCAGTGCTGTTTTGTCCTTAAAGATGCTTTTAGCTTCAATATCATGGAAAGTTCTGCCTACATTTTCTTCAATGAACCTTATAGATTCATGTCTGATATTGAGATCTTTAATCCACTTTGATCTGACTTTTGTGCCTGGCATTAGACAGAGGTCAGAGTTCATTTTTTTGCAGGCAACTATCCAGTTTTCCCAGCACCACTTGTTGAAGAGGCTTTCCTTGTTCCACTTTGCATTTCTTGCTCCTTTGTCAAAGATTAAGTGGACATACATTTGGGGTTCTGTTACAGGATATTCAACTCTGTTCCATTGGTCTGCGGGTCTGTTTTTACCTCAATACAATGCTGTTTTAATTACTACTGCTTTGTAGTAGAGTTTGATGTTGGGGAAGGTGACGCCACCCATCTTTTTTCCAAGGATTGCTTTAGCTATTCGTGGGGGTTTATTGTTCCATGTAAATTTCAGGAGTGTTTTATCTGTTTCTTTGAAAAATGTCATGGGTATCCTGATAAGGACTGCATTAAATTTGTATAGTGCTTTGGGCAGTATTGCCATTTTGATAATGTTAATTCTCCCTATCCATGAGCAGGGGATGTGTCTCCATTTCCTAGTGTCCTCCTTTATTTCTTGAAGTAGTGTTTTGTAATTTTCCTTGTATAGGTCCTTCACCTCTTTGGTTAAGCTGATTCCAAGGTACTTGATTTTCTGAGGTACTATTGTGAATGGGATTGGTTTTTTAATGTCTCTTTCTTCTCTTTCATTATTTGTATATAAGAAAGTCATGGACTTTTGGATGTTGATTTTGTAGCCTGCCACTTTACTCTATCGACTTATTCTTTCTAGGAGCTTTTCTGTAGAGTCTTTAGGGTTTTCCAAGTATATTATCATATCGTCTGCAAATAGTAATAACTTGATCTCTTCCTTTCCTATCTGTATGCCCTTGATATCTTTTTCTTGTCTAACTGCTATGGCCAGGACTTCCAGTACTATATTGAATAGGAGTGGGGAAAGCAGGCAACCTTGTCTTGTGCCTGATCTTAGGGGGAAGGCTTTCAGTTTTTCCCCATTGAGAATGATACTTGCTGTGGGCTTTTGGTAGAAGGCTTTGACTATATTGAGGAAAGTTCCTTCAATGCCCATTTTGCTGAGAGTTTTCATCATAAACGGGTGCTGAATCTTGTCAAATGCTTTCTCTGCATCTGTTGATATGATCATATGGTTTTTATTATTTCTTTTATTAATATGATGAATTATGTTGATTGACTTGCGAATGTTAAACCACCCTTGCATCCCTGGGATGAATCTTACTTAGTCATGGTGTATGATCTTTTTGATGAGTCGCTGGATTCTATTTGCTAATATTTTGTTGAGGATCTTTGCGACTGTGTTCATCAGGGATATCGGTCTGTAATTCTCTTTCTTTGTGGTATCTTTGTCTGTTTTTGGTATCAGGGTGATATTTGCTTCATAGAAACTGTTTGGAAGTGTTTTTGATATTTCAATTTCCTGGAAAAGCTTAAAGAGGATTGGGAGTAAATCCTCTTTAAAGGTTTGGAAGAATTCACTAGTAAATCCATCTGGGCCAGGACTTTTGTACTTGGGGAGACTTTTTATTACTGGTTCAATTTCTTTGATGGTGATAGGTCTGTTCAGGTATTTCAGTTCTTCTTGGTTCAGCCTTGGGAGGCTATAGGAGTCTAGAAATTTTTCCATTTCCTGGAGGTTTTCATGTTATGTGGCATAAAGATTCTCAAAGTAATCTCTGAGGATCCTTTGAATTTCTGTAATTTCTGTTGTAATGTCCCCCTTTTCATTTCTAATTCGGTTTATTAGGGTTTTTTCTCTCCCTTTTTTTGTGAGTCTTGCTAGAGGTTTATTAATCTTGTTTATTTTCTCGAAGAACCAGTTCTTGGTCTCATTGATCTTTTGGACAGTTTTTTCTTCATCAAGGTTTTCTTCCTGTGCCTCTGGGACGCCAATAATTCTTATATTACTCCTCTTGGCTTCACCACAATCTTCTCTTGCCATCTGTTCCCAGATTGTCAGTCTCTTTTCCATTTTCTGTTGTTTTCTAGAGAGTCTCTGGACTTCATCTTTGAGCTCACTAATTCTGTCCTCAGCAGCTGTTATCTGCTGCTGAGGCCGTCCAGTGAGTTTTTTTAATTCTCCTACCATTTTTTTCACGTCTGACATTTCCATTTGTATTTTCCGCATCTCTACCTTCAAATCTTCTTGTATTTTATTGGCATTGCTTTCCACTGTTTCTTTTCACAGCTTAAACATCCTCAGTAGCTCCTTTCTAAATTCCTTGTCAGAGAGGTTGTATAGCACTTCATTGCTGTTGGGGTCTTCTGGGCTAGCCTCTTCAACAAGTAAGCGTGGTGGAAATCTGTGTTGCTTTACTATTGTGACCTATGTGGCTCAGCCCTTCACATTCACTGATATTATTCTGCTTATGATGCAATATTAATTTAAGTGGGCTTAATGAGATATTGGCTAAAGTGTTTCTGTTGGTTAAGCTAACCTGGTGAAAGTTCTAGCTAAAAGGGTAAATTCTGGTTCTTGTGGAATACGGAGGGAAGAGAAAAAACTCACAGCCGAGTTAGGGGCCACAGCTCCGGGCAGGGGCCCCCGACCCCGGCTGGTACCTGAATTGGGTGGCAGAGAGCACGCGGAACAATTCAACTTTTGGTGTGGAGGAGTGTCTCTCAATTCCCATCCCCCCCAAGAGCAAGGATGAAAACCGGCTTTCCTGGGAACCGGGCAAGAATGCGGCCCTGGGCAGGAGCCCCGACCCGAGTCCCATGATTTTTCTTACTTTCATCTGCTTGGCCAATGGAATTGAATCACTGCAGATACCTCTAGTTTCAGTGCCATAAAGCACTCTACCTGTTTTCCTCAATATATAGATTCAGGTATAATACGGTGCATTTGTCCATTTTGATTTG
Organism: Sorex araneus; assembly: GCF_027595985.1. Classification (NCBI taxonomy): domain Eukaryota; kingdom Metazoa; phylum Chordata; class Mammalia; order Eulipotyphla; family Soricidae; genus Sorex; species Sorex araneus. The sequence continues at coordinate 210,689,837 of NC_073313.1, read as the reverse complement.
ATTTTTGTGCATGAAGTTAGATGGAGTTCTGAATTATTTTTTTTCACATGATTACCCAGTTTTCCCAATATTATTTGTGTATACAACACATTTATTAACAGAGAAATATGGGAATGCATTTAAAGTAAGGGTAGTCCTGAGACTATGAAGAAGAAAAATTAGGAAATATGGGTAAAAATGCAGATGGACCATCTAACCAGAGTAGGAGGGACTCCTCTGCTTAGAAAGCCATGATAAACTCTGCTATTGGACACTTGGAATTGTAGGACTAAAGAACAATATATCTGAAGCAGGGATACTAAAGATTCCATAATAGAAAAAACACAGCAAGGAGAACAATATGTGGTTGATTATTTTTCCAGAAATTGAGTTGAAAGAGGAGACAGCAAGGAAAAAAAATAGGTATTTGGACTAGGTTGCCATTAATATTTCTTTGTACCTACCCGGGACAAAATAATAATGTGACTCTATGCTCTGGTAGGTAGGAAGAGAAACAGAGCTAATTGAAAATATCTGTAAAAATGTCATAGAAGAGGTACATTTTTAGATGACTTCATCAAGAGGATTGGAAAAGACATTTCAGGGAGCAAGAAAAACCTGAAAAAAAAGCATAAATTAATTGGAAAGTGTGAGGCTACATGAAGAATAGCTTAAAAATACCATTTTTGGGGGAGGATGAGCATGAATGGGTCCCTCAGACAAGTGAGCGTGGGGACAATTTTGGGTCCTGAAGTTGAGAGTCTTATGTAATCTGAGTTTATTCCATTCAATTTTACTATCCATCTCTATGACAGAAACCCAATCTCCAAGTTTCAAGTGATATGACACTAGCTTTTTCTTTAACACTGAAGCTCAAAGAAACCCCAACATTTAACATTTTTCCAAGAGAACACATGGCATTAAAGAAAAAAAATTAACAATTATAAAACTCTTCTTAAGGTAAGCAAAACCCTCCATGATGTTGAAGCTAAAGGTATTTTCCACTGAACAAACAAGTGGAAGCAGAGATAAACAAATGGAACTACTTTAAACTACGAAGCTTCTGCACCTCAAAGGAAACAGTGACTCCAAATACAAAGATAACTTACGGAATGGGAAGGGTTATTCATCCAAAACCCTTCTGATAAGGAGTTAATATCAAAGATATACAAGACACTGGTTAACTCTACAAGATAAAAGCATCCAACCCCATCAGAATGTGAGGCGATGGAATGAACAGAAACTTTCTCAAAGAAGAAATTCGAATGGCCAAGGGGCACAAATAAAAATGCTCTTCATCACTAGTCATCAGGAAGATGCAGATCGAACCAACAATGAAATATCATCTCACATCACGGAGACTGAAACACATCCCAAAGAGCAAGAGCAACTAGTGCTGGCGCTGATATAGGGAGAAAGGAATTCTCCTCCATAGTTGGTGGGAATACTGGCTGGTCCAGCCTTTTTGGAAAACAATATGGACATTTCTTTAAAAAAAATTAGAAATTGTTCTCCCACTTGAACCAGTAATACCACTCCTAGGAATATGCCCTGGGGGCCCCAAAACACACAGCAGAAGCACCATCTGTACTCCTATGTTTATTGGAGCACTACTCAAAATAGCCAAAGTCTGGAAACAACCTGAATGCCTGAGAACAGCTGAATGGATAAGGAAAGTATGGCACATCTACACAGTGGAATACTACATGACTGTTAGGAAAAATGAGGTCATAAATTTTGCCTATAAATGGATGGATATGGAGAGTATCATGCTGAGTGAAATGAGATAGAAAGAGAGGCACAAGTATAGAATGACTGCACTCATTTGTTGTATATAAAAGTAGATGTAGAAGACTAATATTCATGGTCAGGGAAAAACAGAGGCTAGGAAGACTGGTGAGTGGTTGGAATCAACCACAAGTGTGTATGGGGTGGAGGTAGGTAAGATAGAGAAGAGACCAGTATGACAATAATATCTGGGAATTATCATGCTGGATAAGAACAAAAAGTAAGTAAAGAGATATTCTTGATAACCATTCAGTATCAATATTGCAAACCACAATGCCCCCAAAAAAGAGAAAAAATAGAGAGAGACAGAGACAGACACAGAGAGACAGAAACAGAAAGAGACAGAAAAGCACCTGCCATAAATGCAGGCTGTGGGGGTGGGGAGCTGGGGGTGATGGGAGGGAACCTGGTGGCACTGGTGCTGGGAAATGTACATGGGTAGAGGGATGTGCTTTGGAACACTACATGAATGAAACCTAATCATGAACAGCTTTGTAATGGTCTATCTCATGGTGATTTAATAAAAAAAAGGTTTTTTAAGCTCATTAAAAAAGAAAACTTTTTATATTGATGTGAAATTTGTATTTCAATATCTTCTATTATGTTACTACTGATCTGCTTTCAATTTTATGAGAATAAATAGAAGAGGCCTAGCTTCTAAATAGTTGGACCCCAGATACCAAGTCAAGTGATTTTGATTTTCTATTAGCTATATATCTAGGAAATGTGAAAAGACCTCTCAGTTTAACCAAAACATTCAGAACCCCTGAAGATTTTTGAGTAGGAGAATATTGTTGCTATTCCACTTGAGAAAGATTAGCATAATAGTTACATAGGAAAGAAGGTCAAAGAAGAAGAGCATATGGATATAGAGGTGGCTTTCCACCTCTCTAAAAAGAATGCTTAACTGAATTATTGAATAAATAATGGGATTGTCTTTGGGCTCAGATTTCCAATCTGAAAAATGAGGAAGTTAGGTCAGTTGTCTCAAAGAGTCTTTACAATTCTATCATCAAGATATTTTAAGTGTGGGTAGCTAAAATAGACATTTAAAAATTAGGGGGAAAGTTGCAATAATGTCAGCAAAAAACAGAAAGAATCTGCAATGGGGATGAAAAAAATTAGTTGAGTCTAAGAGATGTCATAATGAAAATTCAGAAAGCTGAGATGACCACCCAAACATATATGTATATGGCAAAGTCAGAGTTAAGCATAACCCAAGAGTAACTCCCGGGTTATAAGGGAGATGCAAAGCATAGTGCTTTATTCCACCAAGAAGTTGAAAATGTGAGATGTATAGATGACTAAATCACTGCTACCAAAATTTTACTAGAAGTATTGGGATGTACAATATTCAAAGAAGAAAAAGAATAAACTGTTGGGCAAAAGTGATAATACAGAGGTTAAGGAACTTGCCTTGTATGCGGTCAACCCTGGTTTGATCCCAGGTACTATATACGGTTTCCCTAAGCATTGTCAGAAGTAATCCCCGGACACCACCAAGTATCACCTAACTGCCCTCTCCCCCACCAACCCTCCCACCCAACTTTAAAAAAAGAATGAAGTGTTAAGAATATAGAGGATGTTCTAAGTATAGTAATGGGAGAAGCCGGTGAAAGGGCAAAAGATAGTCAGCTGGACAGTGTGAGAGAGATTTCACAGAAAAGAAGGTAAATATTTGAAGAAGGAGGTGGCCCATATACTGTAGAAATGATTATGGGGCACACTGCAAGAGATTGAGAATTAAAAAGCTGTTTCTGGAGATGCTTAAAAGACATCATTGAAGAAAAAGGACAAAAAATGGTAAAGAATTATGTGATATTTTTATTGATCAGAATTTGTTCAACAGAAATTTATTAATCACCTTTCAGGAGCCTAATATTGTTTAAGTGTGAGGACTATAGCAGTAAAAAAGATAAAGCAGGTAGAGATAAGGTAGAGTTAAAACAAGTAGTCATAAAACAAGGTAGCAATAAAACAGGTAGAGATAAGTGTTAGGTAATACAAGAGAGTGATGTGACAGATGGGATAGTTATTTTAAACTCGGTGATTGTAGATGACTGTGAAGGAAGGACATTTGCAGTAAAGATACAAGTCAGTTCAGATCTAGGACCAGGAAGATTGGTGACTGAGAAATGGAAAAAAAAGACTGTGAACAGGAGAGCCAAAACAGTTTCTGAGAAGGTTATGAGATTAAATCAAAGTTTTCAGGATTCAGAAAAGGTCAGTTTATGGAATTTGAACTGTATCACAGATGTATATCTAGCTGTATTGGCTAGTGATGTTAAGCAAGGTTTGGCATGATCTGATTTACTTCAACTGTTAGGTCTGCCCTATGTAACATGAGTGTAGAGGGATTTGGCAGGAAGTAGGATCTAGTTAGGTTGAGGTAACAGTAATCCAGATAAAAGCTGATGGTAACTTAGACTACCATTCTTTTTTCTTTTTGGGTCACACCTGGCAATGCACAGGGGTTACTCCTGGCTTTGCACTCAGGAATTACTTCTGTCGGTGCTCAGGGGACCATATGGGATGCTGGGAATTGAACCTGGGTCGGCCACATGCAAGGCAAATGTCCTACCCATTCCAACCCCTAGACTACCATTTTTTTTGTTACATTTTTGTCATTACAAAGGAAAATAGAGAGATTTAGGATGTGTCTTGGTAGAGTTAGAGTAGAGTTGATGGGGCAGGATGTTATTGATGGATTTGTTGGATCTAGGAAGGAGGCGTATATTATGCTTAACTCATATGGTTACTTAAATTGGTTTGCTCAAAATGAACAGAATAAATTCAAGCTTTTATTTCCAATTTTATCCAATGACTGATTAATTGACTAGAAAAGTAGTGCTGTTTTGTATATGATACAAGTTCAGATTTGTTAACTTGATGAATATTTCTGGAGCAACTACTATACCTCAGGTATATGTTCTGGATCTTGCTGATAAAATGTTGATCAAAGGTCTTTCTCTCAGATGTCTTGGGGTCAAGTAAGGAAGATTTATGTCAAATAATAACACAGAATGCATGAATAAAGATCATAAGAAAGACCAACAGGGACTGGAGAGATAGATCATGCTGAAAATGATCCTTGGATATCACCAAGTATGACCCAATCCCCTACCATTCCACCTGTCCCTCCAAATAAATTCCAACAGGGGAAAGCACACAGTGCATTTTAGCTTAAAAACAAAACATCTAAACTAGATTTAGTAGCTAAAGTTTCTCCCAGCAAGGGGACAGTTAAGGCAACTGAAGGTTCATGGGAGAGAGAACATTTCATTCAAAGGCTCATTTCTAGCAAGAAACGGTATGACTCAAGGGATAAAAAACAGCAGAAAAAGCCAGGGTCGAGGAGGCCTAAAACTTGAACTGGAAAGTGATGATGCTAGAGGTCACTCAATGGTCAGATCAGAGATCATTGCAGAAGATTTTGATGTTTATCTCAAAAGCAAGGTGGACATAAGATTAAACTGAAAAATGTTTGGTTACAGACTTCAGAATAAAATTGAAGAGGATCTTCAAATTTTGACTGTCCAGGAGAATGCATGAATTAGCTAACACCTAAGTTACAAAGATTTCACCAGAAAAACACGGAAACCAGAGCATAGTGGGTTTCTGTAAGAAGACAAAGAGGAAAATGCATATTGAGCAACATAGGCTGTACTGGTTGCCTTTCCATGTCAGCACCTCAGGGCAAAACTACATGTTTGTTTAATGTCAATTGAATTGACTTATGTTGTTAAGTCATACTTTAATCTTTATCATTTCCTTAGAAGTGAATTTTAAGTAGTCTCAATTTTTTATTGTTGCAATAATATTTTCAATTAGACCTTTCTTGAATGTTTACCTTGGTTATTGTGAGAATAAAATGCCAGGGAAGAGAGATGCTTTTTATGCTTTAAGAGCCGATGGAAAAATTTTCTGGAAAATCTGTGGCAATATTAAGTAACATTGCAAAGAATAGCGCTGTAGCACTGTCGTCCCATTGTTCATCTATTTGCTCGAGCGGGCACCAGTAATGTCTCCATTGTGAGACTTGTTGTTACTGTTTTTGGCTTATTGAATACACCACAAGTAGCTTGTCAGGTTCTGCTGTTCGGGCAGGATACTCTCAGTAGTTTGCCCGGCTCTCCAAGAAGGATGGAGGAATTGAACCCGGGTTGGCCATGTGCAAGGCAAACACCTTACCTGCTGTGCTATCACTTCAGTCCTTCAAAGAATAATTTTGCATAATTCCAGAGCAAGGGAATCTGGTTTTCTGGCAGTCAGTGAGAGAGCTGGCACAGTGATGGAGGAATGAGGTGCTGAATTTCTGATCTCCGTGATGGAATGAGTCAGTTTGCTTCTTAGGAGGTAACCCCTTTGGCCAGTATATCTTTTTGAACAATAAATTCCTGAACTTTCGGTGAACAGGCCACAAGGAGGAGCAGGAGACTTGAGAAAGTGGCTACCTGGAGTTAAAACTCAAAGCACGTTTTTTTTTTTCCTTTAGTTCTTCAGTTTTACTCCCCTAGAATCCCAGCAATGCTTACAAATCTAAGTTCTCTATCCTTAAAATGCTCTCCTTCTTTGATTTCCACAACAGCACACTGTGCATATTCTGGTGATGCTTCTCAGATTAGATTTTGGTCCTTTTATCCATTTCTAAGTTCTCTTCTTAGATGATTTCATTCTTATTTAGGTTCTATAGCCCTTATTTGCTGAAACCTACCCAATTTTTACCTCTAACCCAAATTCTCTTCTTTAAAAATCATATACCCAACCTTTAAACTTGTCAAATGGAATACTTGATTTTCGTTTCCAACAGATGTAATTTTTCAAGGTTTTTGATTTTTGTAACTAAGGTAAATAACCTAGAAGTGGGAGAACTGGACAGTCTGGAATTTCTCTTTTAATTTTTCAAGGAATCTCCATACTGCATTTCAGAATGGTCGTATTTATTTATATTTCTTTCAAAGTATACAAGGGTTTTTTTCTCTCCATAACCTCTCTAAATCAAATATATTGTCTTTGGTTCCGAATCTACATAACTTTTACCATCAAATCATAGTTTATTAGTCTTATAAAGATGTTCAGGACTCATCAGCCTCCGTCAGTCTTGAAGGAATTAGACACAGTCTCTATTTTTGGAGTTCTTCATGTTAGTTCCTTGAAGCCAGAACACTCTTTTCTCATCTGGAGTTTGATCAGTACATTCACTGCTGCCATCTCTCCCACACATTCCAAACTGGTCAAGCAGTAGGTGTTTGATGAACTAATCATGACCAGTCAGCCATGGGCTTGGAAGGACTGAAATTTGCTAAGTTTAGTAGTTGGCAGGACAACAAATAACAAGAGTCCTGTGACTGGTGGTTTGACCTTCTACTTTTAGGACCTTTTTATTCTTAATCTATAAACCAAACACAATTCCTGGATTCATGAGTTTTCTCTCTCCCTTTCTTAATGCCTGCATATGTATTAATGAGATTGAGGAGGAGAAAAAGGAGGAGATGGTGTGGGGGTGGGGGCTAAAATCTTCTGTGATCTAGAATACTTCGTGAAAACATTGTGCTTGTTGAAAAGAACGATATTAATACTTTTCCAATAATAAAAATCTAGACTTTTAAAGATTTCCTTGAATGTAACACGTTCATTTTATTTCTAACAGTCAGCAAAATGTCATGTTTTTATTTGAGACCATTGCCCATATTTGTTTAGACATGAGAGCTTCGATTAGTCTGTTTTTATTGCACATCAAGAACTATTTAAACAAATTTGTCCTACATAGTATAAAGTGATGGTTATTAAAATAGTACTGCATTATAATAGGATAAGATAAATATATCAATCAAATAAAAGAAGGGTCCATAAATGGAGGTCTCTCTTAAAAGGGCATGCATATAAAAACTTAGTGTGTGTCAGATATAATATTGCAAATCAGTGAAGAAAGGCTGAAAAATGGATCTACCACTGCTTTGGCAAAAATGAAATAAAATTTCCATTTTCTACCATTGGCAAATATATATTCCAGGAGGACTAAAACTCTAAAATTTAAGTAATTTAACATAAGTTTATCAGAAAAATAATATCACTACCCTTGGCTAAGGAGTATTTTCTTTAACAAGATTTGAAAAACATACAATACAGAAGAAAAAAGTCTTTCAATTTTAATCAGTCAATATTTAACTCTTATCTGGGGAGAATATCTTAAACTAGCATAATAAAAAGTCCATGTGCAAAAGTTAAAATATAATTGTTTTTAACTAATTTTACCTTTTTAAGAACATGATAAAACAAGGGAAAAGAACTGTCAAGGGCTAAAAAAGAGAATTCAAAAACAGTAGCCAAATATACTGGATTTTAAAAAACAAACTTTAAAAGGATGTTTGTAGTTAAATTGGGGATTTTGAATACTGACTTGTTGTTGAGTGATTCAAATAAATTATAACTACTATCTGTAGCATAATGGTACTTGTGCAGTGCCTATTTAAAATGACCTCTTAGATATACTCATGAAGTATTTATGGATGAAATGATTCAGTGTCTGGCATTTGCTTTAAAACTATCCAGCAAGTATATGAAGAAAGGCATGGGGGTGAGTGTTTAGATAAAAAGATATTTGTCATATGTTCTTCGTTACAAAACTGGGTGAAGGGTGTAGGAAGTTCATTGTATTTTCTTTTTTTTGTCTTAACATTTTTATGATGGCTTCCTAAATATACTTATAATGAATTTAGAACTGTGGATGGCCAATTGTTAACACTCAATAAATGTTACATTAATCTTTTGGAGAGAGATTGACACAAACATTACTGGTGGGAGTATAAATTGATATGTCCTCTATAGAGGATAATTTGGTAATACATAGTAAAAGTAAAAAGTCACTTCATTTTAAATGGTATTTTTACTTCAGGGAATTTATCCTACAGGTGTTTGTGCATGTACAAATAATATATGTGTAGGAAGAGGAGCTGCATCACAATTTTTAGAAGTAACAATTTTAGTAGCAACTAAATATCCATCAGTATAAAACTGGTTAAATATATTCTGGTCCACTACTTTTCAAGAAGACTCTGTGGGGCGGAGAAGAAAGAAATAGAATAATATCTAAAGAAAGGAGGGGCTGAAGATAGAGTTCAGTAATCAGGGAGCTTACCTTGATCATGGCCAACTTAGGTTCAATCCCTGGTACCCCAAATGGTGCCCATCCCAGAATCATCTCTACAAGAGTTTCAAGACACAGAGCCAGGAGTAATCCCTGAGCACCACTGCTTGTGCCTCCCCCCCCATAAAAGTATATAAAAGCAGGAAATATAGACTGACATAGAATATTCTTTAGATATTTTAATGTACATAACATGCAAAATATTAATGTACAGACTATATATCACTTTTACCATACAAATAATAAAAATAAGGGATATGAAAAAACTGCTATTGACAATCTGCAAAAATATAATTAAACTCACTAAGAGTAATGAAAATAAGAAATAAAACCAATTCTTAGTCATTATTTTTGGCCATCAGACTGGAAAAAAAGTCAAGTAGTGTCATGTATTTGCCAACATTTAGGGTAAATGGTTCCATCATCTACTGTTGGGACAATATAAATTGATATAGTCACTTTGGGTGACTTTGGGTGGTAAAATACCATTTGCTCAGATCTATAGATTTCACTACTGAGTATATTTCCTACAAAATTCTTGGATGTGTGTGTACAAACATTGATATACAAATATATTTGTTGCAGCTTTATAGAAAGTAGCAAGAAAATGAAAAAGACTTAAAAATTCACCAGTATGGATTTTTGTCATGCATAAAGGTCTAAAATACAAATTTTTATATCTACTAGTTTTGAAATAGAGCCACAGCCAATTCAGAAAAGAGGTTTGCTTTAGGTATGTGGAGTGAAATGTGAAGCATATTATTTCTTTTAAAAAATAACTAGAGGAAAGTATGGCCAAATGTTAACAGTTTTTAACTTTGGGATTAAGAAATAGAATCCAACTATTCTTTATCTTTTCAATTTCTCAAAAATAGGAATAAGGTATGAGGAAAAAATTATATACATTTCCCTTTGAGCATTGAAGGACCCAAGCTATGTTTACTTCCTTTGGGAAAGAACGAAATCATGAGAAAATGCTTGGCTTCCTCTGGAAGAAACTTTTGCTGATGACAGCTTGATTTCCTCCTCCTGACTTCTCACCCTGTCCAATACCATAGATAATTCCAAAAGCACTCCTGGGAAAGGCAGCTACTTTTAATACCAGGAGGTTCAAGCTCAATCTATCCATGTAGGATCATTTTTGAGAAGAACAAAATAATTTCCATAAACATGATTTATAGGTTTTAAATTTTACATGGTATATATATTATTACTAATATACATTACTGTAAAATTTGCTGTATCTTGGGAAATAAATAAAAAGTATCTGAATTTGTGAAACCAAAATTCCAAAGATTACATGCATCTTAAATGAAGCTCTGAGGGCATGAACAATGTTCTCATTTTTTCCCCAAAAGATAGCAAAAATGGGGAGAAGAAATGAACAGAAGTTTCCTCAAAAAAATACAAATGGCCAAAAGGCACATGAAAAAATGCTCCACATCACTAGTCATCAGGGAGATGCAAATCAAAATAACACTGAGATATCATCTCACACCACAGAGACTGGCACACATTCAAAAGAACAAAAGCAACCAGTACTGGCGTGCATTTGGGGAAAAAGGGAATGCTCTTTCACTGTTGGTGGGAATGCGAACTGATCTAGCCTTTCTAAAAAACAATATGGACAATCCTTCCAAAACTAGAAATTGAGCTTCCAGATGACCTCGCAATACCACTTCTGGGAATATATCTCGGGGATGCAAAAAAAACACAGTAGAAATGACATATGTACCTATATATTCATTGCAGCCCTGTTCACAATAGCCAAAATCTGGAAACAACCCAAATGCCCTAAAACAGATGACTTGTTAAAGAAACTTTGGTACATCTACACAATGGAATACTATGCAGCTGTTAGGAGAGATGAAGTCATGACATTTGTTTATAGGTGGATAGACATGGAGAGTATCATGCTAAGTGAAATGAGTCAGAAAGAGAGGGACAGACATAGAGAGAATGCACTCATTTGTAGAGTATAGAATAACAGCACATGAGGCTGACACCCAAGGACAGTACATACAAGGGCCAGGAGGATTTCCCTATAGCTGGAATACTGCTTCATGAGCAAAGGAGAGAAGGCAGATGGAATACAGAAGGGATTACTAAGAAAACGATGACTGGAGGAATCAGTTGGGATGGGAGATACATGCTGAAAGTAGATAATGGACCAAACATGATGACCTCTCAGTGTCTGTGTTGCAAGCTCTAATGCCCAAAAGTAGAGAGAGAGAGAGTATGGGGAATATTGTCTGCCTTAGAGGCAGGGGGAGGGTGGGAAAGGGGGGTTATACCCAGGATATTGGTGGTGGGGAATGTGCACTGGTGGAGGGATGGGTGTTTGATCATTGTGTGATTGTAACCCAAACATGAAAGCTTATAACTATCTCACGGTGATTCAATAAATTTTTTTTAAAAATTCTGTTTTCCAATAAAATAGTTCATGTACTATTTTAAAAAAATAACATTGTTAATGATACTTCAGAAATTCTTTCAAAGAGAAAGCATTTAAGACAAAGTTGCAGACAGCACTGTAAGGAGAAATATTTGGTAGTAAAATATCGTCTACTTATATGGGCTACGTTTAATGTACTTATGAATAAAGCTGACCTTGAACAATGGGAAAATGACACCCCCAGTGCAAGTGATAAAGGTGGGTAGATAGTGGATCAGACTTGAGTGTTAAAGACCACTATTTGGGGTCTGTCGCTAATACTATAATGTATTATAATGGACAAGAAGAGCACATAGTTTTCTAGAGAGAGGAAATTTGGTATCAATAAGCATCAAATGGTGCCTTGTTGACATCTGCATGCAATGGTAGCAGCTTTTTGCCCCCAGTTGGCTGCCATCAAATTCTGCTGTCATCCCATCGATGACAGGGGCAGAACTGTGCATCCGTTCACTATTCAGAAATGACTATTGCTTGTTTTGACACCATTGTTTCTGTGAAAGAGAAAGGAACCAGATTGTAGAGCATAGTCATCAATTGGCAGAATCGCTTAAGAATAACAACAGCACGAGTGCGTCATTTGGGACAGGTGAAGCTTGATGTGGTGCTGGAATTCATCAGAAAACGTTAGCCCAGGTCTTCCTCCTTTTTCTTGGACATCTGGTCTAATTTCCATGCTATCTGTGGACCACATAGAGGGGAAATTAACACCCCACACCTACCAATCACTTTACCTCTTAAGATGCCTGAGACTGAAAAATAAGAGTGTTAGCAACTGTAGGCATTCTTACTTGTAGATATCTTTCTTACTTAATCCTTGATTTGTTGTCTTTGGTTTGGGATAAGAGATGGCTGATTTTTAAAAAGAAGATAAACTTAGAGATGGAAATTCCTTTAAGCCATAAATACCACTAACTTGCCTGGTCCAGAGAAGTTCAAATAAAGATCCTGGGATTTAGTAGCTGCTGAAATGTTTTTCTCCCTTTCCCATTGGTCAAGGAAAACATGTGCCCCACCATCAGTAGTGAAGGCGCCAGTGCCTGCCCTAGTCTTGATTTTTGTAAACCTTTCAGAACTCCTCTCTGGTAAAGGGAGGCAGAAGAAGACAAATTGGCTGACCTCCAAGGGAAACTTAACTTCACTCACTGATCACTGAAGATTCCTTATCTGATTTATTTAGTATAAACACTGACTTCTTGAGTCCTCCCTGATTTTCCTAGCCTAACCCCAGGATTCATTCTGGGCTGTTACCTGAATTTACCACCGCTGCTCTGCTTTCTAATATTGCTTCTTTGTTCTCAGTCTCAAACATATCCTAAAAGAGCAACTCAGAGGACTGATGCCCTTGTTCCCCTGAAAGCTACCTTTACTTGTAGTACACACCTACCACCTCAGAGATATGTAGTGAACATCTGTCAATTTACTAATGCTGCCTGTGTTAACCTCTGGGGGAATTCTAAGTCAACATTTTCGAATCTTTATACATCTGTGTACTGGTATCAGTCAGAAGACCATCCACTTAGAAACACTGCTCTAAAGAAACAAATAACAAATGTTGCACACATTATATAGTGAAAGTACAATTAAGGAGGTTCCCCATATTATGTGACCCCTGGGAAGTTTCCTATACTCTTTGTGCCTCAGTTTTCTTTTTTTTCTTAAATTTATTTATTTTTAATTAGTGAATCACCGTGAGGGTACAGTTACAGATTTATACACTTTCGTGCTTATGTTTCCCTCACACAAAGTTCAAGAACCCATCCCTTCACTAGTGCCCATTCTCCACTACAAATAAACCCAGCATCCCTCCCAGCCCCCCAATCCCATCTCCCCCCACCCCACCCTGCCATGTGGCAGGGTATTCCCTTTTGTTCTCTCTCTCTAATTAGATGTTGTGGTTTGCAATAAAGGTGTTGAGTGGCCATTGTGTTCAGTCTCTAGTCTATATTTGGCACGCATCACCCTTCCCCCGCATGGCCTTTGACCACATTTTACTTGGTGTTCCCTTCTCTGAGTTACCCTCTCCCCAGAATGTGAGGCCAGCCTCTAAGCCATGGAGTCAACCTCCTGGTACTTATTTCTACTATTCTTGGATGTTAGTCTCCTACTGTTATTCTATATTCCACAGATGAGTGCAATCTTTCTATGTCTGTCTCTCTCTTTCTGACTCATTTCACTTAGCATGATATTTTCCATGCTGATCCACTTATATGCAAATTTCATTACCTCATTTTTTCTAACAGCTGCATAGTATTCTATTGTATAGATGTACCAAAGTTTCATCAACCAGTCATCTGTTCTAGGGCACTCAGGTTTTTTCCAGATTCTGGCTATTGTAAACAGTGCTGCGATGAACATATAAGTGCAGATGTCATTTCGACTATACTTTTTTGCTTCTCTGGGATATATTCCCAGCAGTGGTATTGCTGGGTCAAATGGGAGCTCAATTTCTAATTTCTTGAGAGTCGTCCATATTGTTTTCCAAAAGGGCCGAACCAGTTGTCATACCCACCAGCAGTGTAGAAGAGTCCCTTTCTCCCCACAGCTTCTCCAACAGTGATTGCTTTTGTTCTTTTGGATGTGTGCTAGTCTCTGTGGTGTGAGGTAGTATCTCATGGTTCTTTTGATCTGCATCTCCCTGATGATTAGTGATGTAGAGCACTTTTTCACGTGCCTTTTGACCATTCATATCTCTTCGTTGGGAAAGTTTCTGTTCATTTCTTTGCCCCATTTTCTGATGGGGTTGGATGTTTTCTTCTTGTAGAGTTCAACCAGTGCTTCATATACTATTGATATCAACCCCTTATCTGATGAGTATTGTGTAAATATCCTTTCCCATTCTGTAGATAGTCTTTGTATTCTGGTCACTGTATCTTTTGCAGTGCAGAAGCTTTTTAGCTTAATGTAGTCGCATTTATTGATCTCTGTTTTTACTAGATTACTTAGTTCTGTGTCATCTTTGAAGATACCTTTATCTTTAATATTGTGGAGGGTTTTGCTGACCTTGTCTTCAATGTACCTTATGGTTTGTGGTCTGATGTTGAGGTCTTTAATCCATTTTGATCTGACTTTTGTGCATGGTGTCAGGTCAAGGTCTAAGCCCATTTTTTTGCATGTGGTTGTCCAGTTGTGCCAGCACCATTTGTTAAAGAGGCTTTCCTTGCTCCACTTCACATCTCTTGTTCCCTTATCAAAGATTAGATGATCATACATTTGGGGTTGTGTTTAGAAAGAGAGGGACAGACATAGAAGGACTGCACTCATTTGTGGAGTATAGAATAACAACACATGAGGCTGACACCCAAGAACAGTACATACAAGGGCCAGGAGGATTGCCCTATAGCTGGAATACTGCTTCATGAGTGAAGGAGAGAAGAGCACTGCCTTTGTTCCAGTACCATGCTGTTTTAATTGTTACTGCTTTGTAGTAGAGTTTGAGGTTGGGGAGGGTGATGCCTCCCATCGTCTTTTTCCCAAGAATTGTTTTAGCTATCCGTGGGTGTTTGTTGTTCCATATGAATTTTAGGATTGCTTGATCCGTTTCTTTGAAGAATGTCATGGGTATCCTTATAGGGATCTCGTTGAATCTGTATAATGCTTTTGGGAGTATTGCCATTTTGACAGTATTGATTCTCCCTATCCACGAGCAGGGTATATGTTTCCATTTCCTCATGTCCTCTTTTATTTCATGGAATAGTGTTTTATAGTTTTCTTTGTAGAGGTCTTTTACTTCCTTGGTTAAGTTGATTCCTAGGTACTTGATTTTCTGGGGGCTGCCTCACTTTTCTTATCTGAAACATGGAAGGTATAATGATAATTATCTTTTAAGCTGATTATTAAAATGGAATGGATAAATCTACATAAAATTTGTGGAACAGTATCTAAATATTTGATAATAAAAAAATGTGAAGATGAAGATGATGCATTTGTTGTTTTTTGGTTGGTGACACCAGTGTCTACTAACCCAGCGTCTCCTTAGTTCTTTCCATCTCTCCCCCTATTATATCTAGTCCCTCTTTCCCTCTTTCCCTGCAGAATCTGGAATCTGCTCCTTCCTTTTCATTTCCATTGTCCTTGATCAAATTCTTCATCCTTTTTTCTCTCCCAAATATGCTTTTTCTAATAAATCTCTTGCCAAAAATCCTATTTGTGCATCAATCACTCTACATGGTTTCTAAACTGCCTTAAAGTCAAATTTTGGTCTTGGTGCTAAGTAGCTTAAATCCAAACCAATATTCTCATTTCTGTGAGAATTCAAACCCAAATTGTGAGATGACGGCAATTTAGTTCATTATCCCCCAATTTAGTTTGTTTTCTCATCTTTAACTTAAAGATGATGATAACACTTTCTACTCAATAAAGTTGGTGAGAGAATTTTTGTAAAGAAAGTATATAGAAATTCACATCACACATAATAAGGGTTCAAAACTGTTAACTGCTGTTATTATTGTTGTTTGGAAATGGACAGCCAATAACTCATCAACCATCCTTCATGCTGGCCATATGGAAGCCCTTGATATTTCTTCCCATACACCAGAAATGCTCCCTGCTCCCTGCTACCTCTCTCTTTAGTATAGTTTTACCACTTACCTTCTACCTCTTTCTGGATGTCTGTCAGTTTTCAAGGACCATGTGCTGAAAATAGATTACCCTTCTCTTAATTTTGCACAGAGTTCTCTTCTTTTAAGGCAAGTATTCTTAAACTTTAATGGAAAGCATTTTCATCTAAAAAGCTTGTTAAGATACTGATTCCTGGGCCCAAACTTCCCATTTGAAAAGTCTAGAGGTGGGGACCAAGAATTCACATTTCTGACACAATTCTGGGTATCACTAATCCTGCTATTCTGAAGTGCACACTATAAGCAGCCCTGTTTTAAGGTCCTGAATAACTTGCTACTTCTATTACAGTTATTTGATAAGATTTCCTTTTCCAAGTACACTATAAATTGTTGATAGAAAATCCAATGGGAATTCCAGAAACAGAAACTAGCATGATTGAGAGGGTTAGTAAATGGATATTAGGGTGCATCTGAAAGCAGCCCAGAAAGAAGATTTGTATTGTACTTTGGGAAGTAGGCATGTGGGAGCACCTTAAAAAGCAGGCAAAGGAGTGTAGATTTAAGTTCCAAACCTGAAAAATTCAAGGCTCATTTTTATGTGTTTTTTCTTTCCTTTATTTTAATTTTATTTTTTTCCCTTTCCCTTTAATCACAAGCTGCCATAGAGCTTGAACTCTGTTGGCATTACCAGAACCAGGCTATATACATCCCTGCTGGGCAATAGGTGTCTTCTAGTTTAGCTCCCAAAGCCTGTCATTCTGTGCATCACTAATCCAAGAAAACATACTGAAAGTGAGGGTGTACCAACTGATCATGCATATGTGGGCCAAATAAGAGTCTTGAGAATCTTACGATTGGTACACTCTTCCATAAATTCTGGTCCACTTTTTCTCTGAAAGAAACACCTGTGCAATTTGGCCAAGAAGCCAGAAACATTGTCACTTTTAGAAACTTCGTTCTTGTCTCACTTTCCAATTAAAGTTTAGTTTAAGGACATGATCTTGAGAAAAAAGAAAGAGGTCACCTAAAGGAGGCAATAGATGTGAGATCTGAGAAAAACCCTTCTTTTAATTTTTTGTGGATTTTTCTACGTTGTCTGCCTCAAAGGGTACTGATGAAGCTAAATCATTAATGTATATGAATGTACTTTGTAGGCTCTAAAGAACTGCAAGAATATAATTATGCTTATAATTACAGGTAATGCAATTATAATTACTTTGTGGGCAGAAGCAAAAATTATATATCCTGTGCCGTTTTCTCATAGGATCTCCTTGGTGCATCTCCTTAGTAAGATCATCAATTTGTTGGTTTGAGCTTGACTTGCCCTCAGTGACTTTATTTTCAACACTGGGAGCTCTGGAAGACATTGGCTCAAGGACTTCTGGTTGTGTTTTTTAAAATGGAAAATTATGCACTGAGTAAAGTTGGGGGTAATAGAGCACCTTGATAGTAATATTCTTTAGTGGTTATTTATCAGACATATAAGCTTATGACAATTTATTTATCATTTGGCCTGTATGTAGCCATAACACTTTTAGCAATTCCATCATTATGTAAACAAAACATATATACATATGCATATAATTTATGTATTTTATATGTGTTTACATATTACTCAAAGTGGCAGGTACTTCCAGAAGTTTACCAAAATCAACTAAGTGATCATGCTATTGCTAAGTCATGTCTACTCTATGTACCAAGCAATGCATTTTATTCTCAGCTAAAAATGTAATGCAGTTCTATTTTACTTGTTTAGAAAATGAATAAGCATGATAGAAATGCAAGGTAATTTACTTTTCTCTATTAATGTGCTTAATCTTAGCAAACTCTGGTTCTTGCAGCCTGGGGAATGTGGTTTAAGTGGGAGAGCACTTGCCTTGCAGGTATGAGGCTGCAAGTTGGAATCACTGCACTAAATGTACCATTCCAGACAATGCAGCAACAACCACAACCAAGAGAAGGAAAGGAGAAAACATTTGTTCATTTTTAAAAAATTAATAGTGGTATTGGGTCCAATGTGCTGGAGCATGTAAGCCCCCAAAAAGAGCTTTTAGGATTCGAAATTTTCATACTCCATCAGAGGCATCTGTATTGTTAGGTGTAAAGTTCCTAAAACCATTGTTTGTGTTTTCCCCTATTTGAAAAGTCACTACAATGGCATAACATTTAATAGAGAAAACATCCCTGGTATCGCCCTTCTGAAATGGCAAGATTCCACTTTGACATTCTTCAAAGTCCCTGACCTTCTGCCATGTTTCTATATGCTGTTAATTGTTGATTTCTAGCAGCTCATTAGTTATTTCCATTAAAGATGTGGGAGAGGGAAATGCCCTTCATCCTGGGTAGTCACAAGAATGAAACATTGAAAAATGCCTACCCCCAGACCCCCAAAATGTGAGGCATAAACTGGAGCATTGATGTAGACGTGCTTTGTTTCCGATGGCCAAAGTGTGACCATGAAATCTTGCCACTATCAAGGGAGGAATATTCAGAACAACAAAATTATGGTTGAGGTAGAAGCTGATTCTTCTTTTTTTAACTTTATAGAAAAGAGATCTTTTATTGTTCCCCTCTAATTTATATTCCAAATTTTCAAATTGTACTTTATTTTTACTCATTTCAAATTCACATATTTGTTTCCATCTTTTGACTCAGAACTTAAAAACAATAGAAAGAAACAGTGAAAATGGCTGATTGTTCCAAGACAACTGGTAAATTTAGCTAGAAAAGAGGGCAATGAAATATATAACACCATGTTCCCCAAAAACTTTCAGTTTATTTTAATTTGTATGTAAGTTTTCTGTGATTTTTTTCAGCTTCCCTAATATTGCTAATAAATGGTCAAAAATAACCTCTAGAATTTTTTTCTTCTTTTTGGAATACACCCAGCAATACTCAGGGATTACTCCTGGCTCTGCACTCACTCAGGAATTATTCCTGGCAGTGCTTGGGGGACCATATAGGATGCCAGAGATTGAATCCAGGTTGGTCACATGCAAGGCAAACACTCTACTTGCTGAACTGCCACTCCGGCCCCAACCCCTAGAAATTTTAACATGTCAAAAGTCCTCATGACAAGTGAAACACTCTGACACTGCTATCATGAACTTATGTATCACTGTTATAGTTTTTTAGTACTTTCCTTTCTAGAATATTTTCTGTGGCTTCTTTCTCCATAGTTCTATTTGACAAAGTGGAAGTTTGGGTTTTCTTTAAGAATGTGCCTATCTTTTTCAACTCGGACAGCATCTTTCTTCTCCATATTGGGTTGGCCAAAAGTTTTTAACTTTCAATTTGATCTTATTATTGTCATCAACAAACCAAGTTTTCTTTACTATTTTTTATCAAGTTAAGAAGAAAAAAATAATAATGTTCCAGTACATTTGGTTTGTGTAATTTGGAGACAGATGTTAAACTTATTTATTTTTTTTAGAGTTTTTATCTCTCGAGCGGGCTCAGTAACCTCTCATTTGTCCTTTCCTTGAGATCTTAGAAGTCTCTCTCGACTCAGCCCTCCCAACAATGAAAAAGATGAAAAAGAGAGTTTTTATTAATATCTTTTAAAAATTTTTTAGTGAATCACCATGAGGTACAGTTACAGATTTACAAACTTTTGTACTTACGTTTCAGTCATACAATGATTGAGTATCCATCCCTCCACCAGTGCTCATTCTCCACCACCAATAATCCCAGTATCCCTCCCACCAACACCTCACCCTCCTCACCCCACTCCACCACTGTGGCAGGGCATTTCCTTTTGCGCTCTCTCTCTCTCTCTCTCTCTCTCTCTCTCTCTCTCTCTCTCGGGGTGTTGTGGTTTGCAATATAGGTATTGAGTGGTCATCATGATCGGTCTATAGTCTACTTTCGCACACATCTCATCCAGAGCAGGCCCTCCAACCACCCTTTGCTTAGTGGTCCCTTCTCTATCTGAGCTGCTTTCCCCCCCCCCCCAGCATGTGAGGCTGGCTTCCAAGCCGTGGAGTTATCCTCCTGGTACTCATCTCTATTATTCTTGGGTGTAAGTCTCCCATTCTGATACTTTATATTCCACAAATGACCGCAATCTTTCTATGTCTGTCCCTCTCTTTCTGACTCATTTAACTTAACATAATACTTTCCATGTTGATCCTCTTATGTGCAAATTTCATGGCTTCACCTTTTCTAACAGCTGCATAGTGCATTGTGTAGATGTGCCAAAGTTTCTTTAACCAGTCATTTGCTCTCGGGCACTCGAGTTTTTTCCAGATTCTGGTTATTGTAAACAGTGCCACAATGAACATACAAGTGCATATGTCATTTCTACTGTACTTTTTTGCATCTATGGGTTACATTCCTAGAAGTGATATTGCTGGGTCAAATGGGAAATTAATTTCTAATTTTTTAAGAAGCATCCATATTGTTTCCCAAAAGGACTGAACCAGTAGGCATTCCCACCCACAGTGAAGTAGAGTCTCTTTCTCCCCACTTCCATGCCAATACCAGGTAGTTTTGTTCTTTTGGATGTGTGCCAGTCTCTGTGGTATGAGATGATATCTCATTGTTGGTTTGATCTGCATCTCCCTGATGATTAGTGATGAAGAGCATTTTTTCATGTGCCTTTTGGCCATTCGGATTTATTCTTTGAGAAAATGTCTGTTCATTTCATCACCCCATTTTCTGATGGGGTTGGATGTCTTCTTCTTGTAAAGTTCAACCAGTGCCTTCTGTATCCTTGATATCAAACCCTTATCAGGTGGGTATTGGGTGAATATCCTTTCTCATTCTGTAGATTATCTTTGTATTTTGGTCACTGTATCTTTTGAGGTGCAGAAGCTTCTTAGTTTAAGATAGTCCCATTTGTTTATCTCGAGAGAGATGTTAAAATTATGATTAAGCTAAAAACTATATGATGAACTTTGGGAAATATATTATGACATCCTTGTATTCCTGATTCTTCTTTAGATTCTTTATAACTATATCCCTAGCATTTAAAAATGTTTCATTGAGTCACTGAATTGCAAAGTTATTCATGATAGAGTTTCAGGAGTACAATACCCCAATCCCTTCACCAGTATCCACTTTTTTCCACCAACGTCCTCAGTTTCTCTCCTGGATCCCTAAGTCTCCTTTTGATTCTTTAATAACTGTACCATTTAGCCTCTAGTGCATGATGTACTTTCTAGGAGAACTTCTTCTCTGGGAAAACGTTGTCTTCCTTAACAAATAAAGCCTAAAGGTAGAACAACTTTATTCAATGTCACAGCCCAGGTCATTCACATAATTAGAACTGAACGTGAAGTTACTCACTCCTACAGCTGTTCTGTCCAACAGACCGTGGTGAGAGGACAGTGTTGATGCTATAGCCCCTTTCACTCCCACCTCGGCCTTTCACAAAGATGAATCCAAGGCCATTTCACTGACACTGGCCTCCCAGTCATATAAAAATGCCCGGTTGCCATTTAGTGTCACAATTTTAATTAGGTGCTTATCATGAAAACTCAGGCAAATTTTTCCGACAACTTTGCAGGGGATGTTGAGTTAAACATTATATTGGAAAAGAAGCATCAGATA
This sequence comes from Sorex araneus, assembly GCF_027595985.1. Taxonomy (NCBI): domain Eukaryota; kingdom Metazoa; phylum Chordata; class Mammalia; order Eulipotyphla; family Soricidae; genus Sorex; species Sorex araneus. The sequence goes on along the minus strand of NC_073313.1, from coordinate 210,668,359 downwards.
TGATCTCTTTGTTTGAATGACCATCAGAAAAAATGAAGTGTAAACAAAAGATTTGGAAAAGGTGGATGAAAATTTAATAGATTAGTGTATATTTCCATAGTAAAATCAAAAGCTTAGATGGTCTAAGTAAAAGGCAAACTTACTGCAGGGATAATAATTTGATCTTAGTATCTTCTTGTTTTGCATTAAAAATTGAGGATCAGGGAGGATTAGCAAGAGAACTTGAGCTGTGATTGTTGGAAATACAAGAATAATTTTGCTTAAGGTGTTTGTGTGTGTGTGTGTGTGTGTGTGTGTGTGTGTGTGTGTGTGGTGCAGAGTGCCAGAGATTAAACCCAGGTCTTTTGCATGCAAAGTAAGTGATCTACCACTGAGCCATATCTCCAGCCCTATATGAAAGGCTTTTTCTGTTTTCCCATTCACAGTCTTCTCTTCCTCTGGAATATGATTTCAAGACCAAGGGCAACACATCCCCTTTCTCTTCCTCTTCCTACTCATTCTACTTCCACTTTGAGTTCTATACAAGCACACCAAGGTCAGCAACAGAAAAGCTTTCACTTCTTTGAATAAATTGAAAACTGTCCTAGGAATTCTGAGAGATCAGGTCACATCATGAGCAAAAATCTACCAGTAGTCTTATTTTGAGAAAACATTTAACCTGCAAGTCATTACATGTCATTCCATCTCATCTGGACAATTGGACACATAACTCTTAGTGTATAAGAGGAAGTTGGAGTCTAAAATATAACCTCCCCAGTAATTTCTTCATATTGTTTTAGCCCCTTATTTTAGTTGCTATACAATAGTCTATTATTAATATATTTTACACATTATTTATTCCCTGTTCTATTAATAGATGTTTGTGTTATTGGATGTCATTTGCTATTTTGATTATGCAAAAAATAAATAAATGGGACTTTCACTGCTGCTGTTATCCCATTGCTCATCGATTTGTTAGAGCGGGCACCAGTAACGTCTCTCATTGTGAGACTTATTGTTACTGTTTTTGGCATATCCAATACGCATGGGTAGCTAAATGGGACATTATAAAATAAAAAATACTTTTACACAATGATATAGCCTCCATTAATTGGAGAAGATATTTATGTATTATATGTCCAATGTGAGGTTGAAATCCAAAATATATAAAAAACTATACAAATCAACAATGAAAAAAACAAGTAAGATGATTATAAAATGGAAAAATGATCCAATAGGCACTTCTCCAAAGAAGACAAAATTTACCCATAGATAGATTAAAAAATACTCAATATCCTGATTATTAGGAAAGTTCAAATCAAAATGAGCTATCAACACATACATATATTTTGTCTGTATCAAAAACGCAAAAGACAGAAAGAAAGAAAGAAAGAAAGAGAGAGAGAGAGAGAGAGAAAGAAAGAAAGAAAGAAAGAAAGAAAGAAAGAAAGAAAGAAAGAAAGAAAGAAAGAAAGAGAGAGAGAAAGAAAGAGAGAAAGAGAAAGAAAGAAAGAAAGAAAGAAAGAAAGAAAGAAAGAAAGAAAGGAAGGAAGGAAGGAAGGAAGGAAGGAAGGAAGGAAGGAAGGAAGGAAGGAAGGAAGGAAGGAAGGAAGGAAGGAAGGAAGGAAGGAAGGAAGGAAGGAAGGAAGGAAGGAAGATGGCTGGTGAAGCAGAAGCAGTGTAAGAGAGGTAACCTTGCATGTTGCTGATCTAGGTTTGATCCTCAGCACTATGTGTGATCCTACAAGTCCTGCCAGATGTGATCCCTGAGCACAGACTGAGGGTTAAGAACCCTGAGCACTGCTAGTGTGGACTAAAAAAAAAAAGACTAAAAGTAGTGTTGCTGAAAATATTGAGAAAATATGGAAATTTTGGAACGTTGCTGGTAGGATGTAAATTGGTTAATTCTCTATGGAAAATGACATAGAGATTCCTAAAAAACCTAAAAATGGAGGGGCTGGAGGGATATTTATTGGACTGAGCACATGCTCTGTGTGTAGGAGAGAGATTTAATCTCTGGAACTGCATCTTTTCCTGAGCACCACCAGGAGGTAACTCCTGAACACTGAACCTTGAGCACCACTGAATTTATCTCCCAAATAAAAAAAAGGTAAAATTGGAAGTACCATACGACCAACAATTCTATTCATAGGCATTTATCTGAAGGAGATAAAAATACTAACTAAAAAGGACATTTTTATTCCTATGTTTATTACAAAATTCTCAAAACAGTATTCCAAATATGTTGTCATACTGAATGCTCATTGACAAGCAAGTGAATAAAAACACTATGTATATATACTCAAAGCCTCAGTGGAATATTACTCTCCCATTTAAATAGACAAAATTTTGCTTTTTTAGACAAAGTGGATGAAACTTGAGGTGATTATGCCAAATGAAGTATGTCAGAGAATGAAAAAAAGTTACCAGATGCAATTACTAGATATACCTGGAATGTATATGTATTTTATAAGTATTAAAAGCAAAGAAAAGAACAAAAAGAAAAAAATAACTTATGGACTCTGAAAATTATAAAAAAATATATCCCCTGAGAGAAAGAAGAAAAGATTGGCAGTAATGGAGAGGGGTTGGTCTTTTGATTGTAGGATGACGTTAGAATTTTGGTGGTAGGTATGATGAGGCTTATACACATCTAGTGGTATGGCATAGTATTCTTCAAGTTCCATAATATTATAAGCCAATGGTGAATCAATGAAATTTGAATAAAAGTAGTTACATAAACATTTTTGTACAATTCTATTTACTTTTATCTGCAAAATTTCCCTGTTTTTAGTTTTATCTAATGCTGCCAGGTGTGACTCTGGAGTCACTCTCAGTTTTTCAGTTGCTTCATCTTGATACCTGAAGATGGCTCTGGGACTTCTCTCATCTTAACTGAAAGCAACGAGGAGTCCTGTGTTTTCACCTTGTGGATGTAGGCTCTTAGCATCACTTTGCCTGTGATCCCTTCTATTTCGGCTCCTTCCCTGCTCCTTCCATCAACCCTGGGTCTCTTTGGTAAAAGGGGGGGACGGATGGAGTCTAGATTATGTTCATTATTTGCTTTCTACTCTTTTGTTTCTGTCCTAAATCTTTATTTCCCTAAGGGATGGTGCTTTTGAAATATGCAAGTGAGTAAGAGAATTCTGTATAATGCTGTCTCAGCTCTTCCTTAAAGAGCAGGTCATGTCCAGTTTCTGGAATACAGGAAGAGAAAGACAAAAAGAATTGCTAGATAATAAAAATAGAGAAACAATTAATATTATTTTCCTTTAGTGTATAACTTAATAAATTGTCTTTGTTGAAAATAATAAGGTTGCAATAAAATTGAATTATCTGGAAAATCTAGCATTAGGGTCATTGTTACTTGAACACTCATTATTTGCCTATGATTATGGGATAGTATTTTATTACTTCTATGTGTGTCTGCTATTTCCTAAAGGAAGGCTAGATATATGTCCAGGCAAGGAGAAGGTAAGAGTGAATCCAAAAAATGTTTTGAAAAGAAGACATTGAATGAAGGGAAACATGAGGAGAAGTTCATGATTGTCAGGACGTTAGCTAGGGGAAAGAATGCTTTTTTCTTTGATAAGAAAAAGAAGGTGACTGTAGCTTATGACAACAGGTGAAAGTTAAAGTTGGTGGAATTGAATTTGGAGGCAGAGGTTGGCTTCATCTGCTAGTTCATCATTATTTTTCTCCAAAGATCTACCTTTTCTTTCAAAATGCAGCTACGGGACCTTGGGGAGAGTTCCCAGCTTCAGATTCCTGCCCCCCAAGTGGAAAGCTATGAGTTTAATATATGGCTGGTGCTTTGATGTTTGTGCCTGATGGCTCCATACCACAGCCAGGTATGTGCAGGTATAAAAATACGCATGAGCACTGTGGCCAGGAGGGTGAGTCAGGAGAGCATGTGAGTGCTGCAAACAGGATGTGAAGGTAAAAGAGTGAGCACTACATTAAGGTGCGTGTGTGTGTGTGTGTGTGTGTGTGTGTGTGACCCAACACCCTCCTTCCCCACTCCAGTACTGGAAACAACAAAAAGAAAACAAGGGGAAGGCATAGTCTGGAAGGTGTGTTTTCTTGTAGCTCCACAAGGATATGCTCCTACAGCGCGGCCCAGTTTTCCTCCCTACTCTTGGCTGCAATAACAGTAACAAGAAGTCTCACAATGGAGACGTTACTGGTGCCTGCTCAAGCAAATTCATGAACAATGGGCGTGCTACTCCTGGCTGCAGCCACCTTCCCCAGCTAGCCAGGCAGAACTTTCAGCTTAGCCAGCACTTCCCACTCTTAAGTCCAATATATTTGAATTTTGCGTGTGTATTTGTGTACCTGTGTGTGTACATGTCCAAACACACACACAAATCCTCAGGCTAGTGACCCAGGATGCACATTTCTCCCTTGTAAAGACTTCCTTTCTTTCACCTCCTCCCAGAGCCCTAGAAGTGGCTTATCTTGACTATACTTGTGAGCATCATTAAATGGGAGGTAACCCAGCCACAGTCCTTTCATATATCTCGGGAAAGGCTATTTAATTCACCCTTAATCAGGATATTATCTTAGTAGGGTTTCCAGCTGGTTTCAGCAATAGAATCACTCAGATCCTTCTGCTTATCCTTCTGGTACACTGTTACACCTTGTCTCATTTTGAAAATTTAAAAACTAAAATAAAATATGCTGCAAATTTTCATCACTTCCCCTTCTTTCACCTTCCACCATTTCAAGGCCTTAGAACCCTTAGTGCTGACTGTGACTTCAATTCAACTCAGACAAGGGGAAATAAAACAAGGACATTTCTACCTAGTATATTTGAAACACTGTCCTAAACAGACTGCTCTGAGTCATCAGTGATTCTTTGTCCTGTTTCTAGGACAAAGAATAATTGCTCTGAACTCATAGTTGCTCTTTTCAAGGACTCAGGTTTAAAGGTTATGAGTAGCTATTCAAACTCAATTATTTCTAGTTCACCTCTCACTTTTTGTTCCAGTTCTCTATGTGCAATGTAATGTGTTAATAGTCCATATTCATATTCCAGTAAAAGTCATATTAAATACTTTCAAGATTTTAAAATGGAGAGTAATTTCTTTATTTACCTTTTCTACTATATCTTGGCTATTGTAAATAATGCTGCAATGACTGGGAGGATAGATTTATCTTATTTTTTTAAAAAATAATGTAGGAGTATAGCACAGCCGCACTCGGCCAACCCGGGTTTGATTCCTCCCTTCCTCTCAGAGAGCCCGACAAGCTACCGAAAGTATCTCATCCACACGACAGAGCCTGGCAAGCTACCCATGGCATATTCCATATGCCCAAAACAGTAACAACAAGTCTCACAATGGAGATGTTACTAGCACCCGCTCGAGCAAATCGATGAGCAATGGGATGATAGTGATACAGTGATACAGGAGTACTGCTATTTATTCAGTCATTGATTAAGCTAATTGAATTGGACATGATCTCCAAATTACATTTTTTTAAAATTCTATTCTGAATGTTAATTTTATTTTATTATTTTATTATTATTGCCCCTTATTTGATTCATGGTGAGATACAGCTACAAAGATTTCATGTTTGAAATATGAAAGTCATATAATCATCAAACACCCATCCCTTCACCAGTGCACACTTTCCACCACCAAAATCCCCAGTATTCCACCCCACCTCACCACCCCCATTCCAACCCTTCTCCTGCTTGTGTGGCAGACAATTTCCCCCATACTCTCTCTCTACTTTCGTTACATTCAATATTTTGACACCAGTCTTACCACCACTCAAACCTGCCAAAAAGGCAATGCTAGATGATTTGCTCTGTATTGCTTGTTATGAATAGAATATAATGTCCAGGAGATTCTGTGTCATTCTCTTCTGGAAGCTTTAGTTTATAGTCTCTGGGTCTTGGCCATTGGTGAGATTACATTTATCTTTTTGAATTAATGTTGTTGTTTTCTTCATGTATACACCCAAAAGTAGAATTTTGGGATCATATGGTAGTTGTATTTTAAATTTGAGGGGAGTCTTATACGATTCCATTTAATGTGTGGCCCAATTTTACACTCCCACAACCAGTGTATGAAGGTCTTCTTTCTCCTCCCCCTTCTCAGCGCTTGTTGTTTCCTGTATCCTGAATAATAGAACTATAGTTAACTTGGGGAAAAATGCCCATCTTTGGTGCTTTCTTTTTATTCCCCACACTTTAAAAAAATTTTTTTTAATTTTATTGAATCACCGTGAGATAGTTACAAGCTTTCATGTTTGGGTTACAATCTCACAATGATCAAACACCCATCCCTCCAACAGTGCACATTCCCCACCACCAATATCCCGGGTATACCTCCCCTTTCCTACCCTCCCCCTGCCTCTAAGGCAGACAATATTCCCCATACTCTCTCTCTACTTTTGGGAATTATAGCTTGCAACACAGACACTGGGAAGTCATCATGTCTTGTCCATTATCTACTTTCGGCGTGCATCTCCCATCCCAACTGGTTCCTCCAGACATCATTTTCTTAGTGATCCCTTCTCTATTCCATCTGCCTTCTCCCCTCCACTCTTGAAGCAGTCTTCCAGCTATGGGGCAATCCCCCTGGCTATTGTATCTACCGTCTTTTGGTGTCAGCTTCATGTGATGTTACCCTACACTCCACAAATGAGTGCAGTCCCTCTATGTCTGTCCCTCTCTTTCTGACTCATTTCACTTAGCATGATACTCTCCATGTCTATCCATTTATAAGCAAATTTCATGACTTCATCTCTTCTAATAGCTGCATAGTATTCCATTGTGTAGATGTACCAAAGTTTCTTTAACCAGTCATCTGTTTTAGGGCACTCGGGTTGTTTCCATATTTTGTTTATTGTGAACAGTGCTGCAGTGAATATGTAGGCACAGGTGTCATTTCTACTGTGATCTTTTGAATCCTTGGGATATATTCCCAGAAGTGGAAGCTCAATTTCTAGTTTTTGAAGGACTGTCCATATTGTTTTTCAGAAAGGCTGGACCAGTCAGCATTCCCACCAACAGTGAAGGAGCATCCCTTTCCCCCCACATCCATGCCAGCACTGGTTCCTTTTTTTCTTTTGAATGTGTGCCAGTCTCTGTGATGTGAGATGATATCTCATTGTTGTTTTGTTTTGCATCTACCTGATGACTAGTGATGTGGAGCATTTTTTCATTTGCCTTTTGGCCATTTGTATTTCTTTTTTGAGGAAACTTCTGTTCATTTATTCTCCCCATTTTTTGATGAATTCCCCACACTTTTGTTTTGTTTATATTTTTTATTCTTTCTCTTTCTTGCACTATTATTTTTTCTACCATTACCCTTGCTTCTTTTGTTCTCACACAATGCCATTTAAAAAAAGTAAAACTTATCTTAGTTCCCACCTTCCAGCTCATGGTGCCAGAGTTTAACAACAGATGAAGGAAAAGTCATTATTCTGCTAAAACAGAGTTATTTGGCTGTTTGGTTATTTTAACAAAAGAATGGAAAAAAAATATGTGAGTTGTGGGATAAGTGATTAAATCTGTGATGAAAAGAATAGGGTTCTATTAATTATAAAGAAGGACCATATTTAAAAAAAAAAGTCTGCTCTTGAATTCCTCAGGATTGTACAGGTTTTACTGCAGTAAACAACTTCCAAATGTAGGGCATTTGCCTTGCATGAGGCCGACCCAGGTTCGATTCCTTCGTCCCTCTCAGAGAGCCCGGCAAGCTACCAAGACTATCCTGCCCTCTCTGCAGAGCCTAGCAAGCTACCTGTGGCACATTCGATATGCCAAAAACAGTAACAACAAGTCTCACAATGGAGATGTTACTGGTGCCTGCAATAATAATAATTATTATTATTATTTGCAAATATAACACATCCAACATGGGCTTGCAGAGGACTCAGCTCCACTAAGAGATTCAAACTATGGGGCAGTCTGCCATCCCACACATTCATGCTGGAGAACTTCTGCAGGAAGAAGAGAACTGAAAGGACTACAACATGTTTTGTTCTATAAATGACTCAGATCTGACAACAGACACATCATTCATCCTCAGCAACATAAACAAACAAACAAACAAAAAACCAAGAGCTGCACAGCCTCTGCATGGCTGAGAGAGGGGAGTGGGAATGTCTAACTCTTTGTGAAGCAAAGTAGTAATTTGGGTGAAAAAGTCTGGAATGATGATGGTGCAAAATCTCTGAAGGAGAAGTAGCTGACCTTTGCACTTCAATAGGCCTGTACCTTAGCCCTACTGATCATTTACTGGTTTGACTCTTCGGCTATCCAAACCCCTCATCAGCTCAGACTAGCTCTTTCACAGATCCTGCACCTGAAGGCAGATTTTTAAATAAACTCATGCATGTTCTTTCATTTAATAGAATGTCAATCTTAAATTATTTAGATAATTCATCCCTCAGGTGAAATATTCTTTTTCATTTACTTCTTTAATTAAGGGAGGTGTGGAATTTGTGATACTTATGCCATTAGGAAGTGTGACTGTTCTGTTCAGAGCCAAGTCTGGGAGAACATGTCTCCTGACCAGGTGATAAAGTGAGGCTGCTATGGAGCCAGGGGTCAAGGGTGATGGGCCAACATCACCCACTGAGGCTCCTGCTTGAATGCATAAGAGCACTTGACTTTACTTAACTGATCTGCTCAGAGAAAGGTGAATTTGATGGAGTGCAGAATTGTAGAGTCTTGTTGCTTAATTTTAGGTACTGAGCCCAGAATTTTTAGATAAGTATCTTTGGGATAGCTGTAAGCTAGAGTTAGTTCTGGACTTCCTCTATCACCTGAGACCAAGTTCCGAAAGGTCATACAGCTGAAAACGGTCACATGTTCTTGACCCATTCCCTGATGGAGCCTGATCTAAAAGGAGAAAGGTGACAAAATCATCAGCAGAGCAGCAATTTTAAGCTGAGTCTCCAAATCTAGACAGACTGTGGGCTGAGCTGGTATTTTGGCTGCCCACGGATAAACTTGAGTTACCCGGATAAAATTGCATCCTGTTTTTAGCTTTAGTTTTTTTGTCAGATGAGGATAAAAATAGTATTTTTCTCACAGACTTTAAGAATTAAATGAGAAACGATCCTTAGCGTAATGCCTTTGTAAAGGGAAGTGGTCATAAAATGCTGCTCTTAAGAGCTATTGTACTAATTTTGTTCCGGGTAAGAAAAAATGTACAAATGCACTAAAAACCTCACCAGATATGGTAACATATATGTGGGCAAATAGGTCAGAAATTTTATTTTCGGGAATGTGTAAGGGTGTGTGTATGGGGGGGCAGGGGCAGGGCCAGAGAATTGAGATGTGAAAGAGAAGAATGAAGAGAGAAACAAGAGGGGAAAATACAAGAGAACCAAAATCGAAGGGTTGGAGAAGATATGGCTTAATGTGTGGCTAAGCACTGGGTGTGACCTCTGGCACTACAACAATAGCAAATAAACAGAGCAATAAATAAAGAAAAATAAAAATAGATAGCATGCACTTATGGGCTTCGTCTATACTAGGCACTTACATAGAGAGGTCTGTATAAAAACCAATCACATAAGCTTATGGACAGACATTGTTAGTACTAATACAATGCTACAATGTAATTATGCTAATTACAATACAATATTGATGGAAGAAAGCTTTAGAAATATGGAGTCAATCGAAATGGGTGTCACATGGGGCTGTGGAACTGGAGGGGGAAGGGACTCTGTGGTCAGTACTGAAGCGCTGGAGAAGAGTGAGGGAGAGGAACATGGTATACTCGGTGCTTCAGAGTGGCCCTGCTCACTGGGGCAGGTGGTCATTGTCCGCACAAAGTCCAAGATCTTCCTGATGCTGTTCACGCACAATTAGAATTAATGATGTGCTCTTTGTTTGACCAAGTCCCAGAGAGCCTCTAGGCAGTCATTAACATTTGAGGGGTGGGAAGACTAGAACACATATTTGGGAAGTGTTCAAGTGAGGCTTCAAATCCTGCAGCAGAGCCAGGACAGGAGAGAACATGCAGCCAATGGCAAACCAGACGCGGGGGCGGGGTAGGGGTGGTGGGTGGGGGGCGGGGCGTGCAGGAGGTGAAAACTTGGTGAGCTAAGGCTGACTACTAGATGGAGCCCGGCCAAGCATGGCGGCCACCTGAGGACAGTGATTGGAACCCCCAACCAATCTTCCCACAGCTCCACCTCCTTTTTGTCTTTCCAGTACAACAAGATTAATATCACCATCAATAGTCCTTAGATGTTTTTAAGAGCACGAATATGTTTTTGCAGTGAGTTCAGAGATAAAATTTCAAAGCATAAGGAAACTTGGAAACTTCCAACCTCTTCTAGACATTTGCCCCATTAAACCCCTTGGGAAGAAAGGTAATCACCACGTAAAATCTCCATTAAAGTAACCTGTGGGCTTATCTGAAATTAGCACCTCCAGAATTCTAGTTCTGAATCTGAGTTTAACTGACCTCCTTATGTCTCGATCTCATGTTTGATAAGTCCCTGGAATCAGATAGGAAAAGAGCTGAAGCATTTCTGGACTGTAGACTAACCTTAGTGGCAGTTGAAAATAGGAGTTTGAGTTGGGGTGTAGGTTTTCCCCTTTTTATTTGTGTATGATTTACTGTTCATCCTGCACTAGACACTAAAATGCATTGTTTAATTATCTGAGCTCAACACACCATTTTATAATTCATTAGTCAGTTGCTCTTTGCAAAAGCTTATTTCTTGTGAAACAAAAGTGGGACTCAGGCAACTGGACTATTTATCTCTCTTTAGGGGTTGGGGGTTAATATCTGATAGCTCATAACATCTTTATTATAATGCATTTATAATGATTTACTGGAATCATTCTATGGCTAAGTATCTAATGTCAAAGCCAGGATCTGGCATGAAATAAAATGCTGAATCCTTGGGTAGCTCTAGGGAAAAAAAGGCCTTAGCCAATATTTTCTGTGTAATTCTACAAACTGTAATAAGGGTAGGGGTAATTGCCTTAATGTCAATTAAGCTATTAATAATGCCCGTCTTGTCATTCCTAAATACAGCAGTGTCTCAGTCATCCATTACTGTCCCCTGTTAGGACTACACTGAAATGAGATCACAGTTTATATGGATCAGGAAGTCAGTCTAGAAGCCAGTATTAGTGACTTTACATGAGATTTTTGAAGGTGGATTCACTTATTTTTTGTGGAATGTTTCTAATTGAATGAATATAAATATTTGTGAAGACTCCTGTTGGTAATACTTGTAAGTGGGAGACATGCAGCCTTGTGAATAGCCTCTTCTTATTCTGCCTCTAAATGACCAGAACAAAGGACCAAAGAGCTTTTGATCCAGACCAGAAGAGTTCCAGGGTTAGGACTCCAACCTGACTCTTCTGACAGACTTGCCCAGGCATTGCAGTGTTGGAAGAGCTCACTCTAGGGACACACGGTGTCCTGCATGTTGTTTCCACTCAGCCAGGACACACAAAAACTTCCGAAGACAGGAAGATGAAACTGACACACTGTCACAGAGTGAAGGGGTCACTGGCCCATGATCAATTTCAGCAGCCAAGACTAAGGGTAAAATCAGCTTATAATGGGGAGCAGTGGGATTTGGGTGAACAGAGAGAACATCACGTCTCAGCTCTCGAGATCAGCTCTAAATCTGAACGTTTACCTCACAGCCAAGGATCATAGTTAGACTTCTGTCTGTAGTTGGCACTTATATATCTCCTGGGCTAAGATTTTTGAGCAGCCACTTCTTTCTCTGCCCTCCTTGGCTGTCTGGGTGGAGTGAACATCTACTTGATGATATTTAGAGCTCATTAATTTGTCCCATGGAAGCTTATCTTGTGGCAGTTTAATGACAGAAACCTGTTTTAATGCAAATGGACATGTAATCCCACTAAGCCACTCAGAGGGTGTAAATTTCCCACAATTGCTAGCAACTGACACAGGAGTTTAACAAGATGGAGGGCTAGCTCCTAGATACCGGTACGCCCAGGGGACCCTGCCCGGACACCCAGTCTTGGCAGTTTTAGTGCAGCAGGCGGTTACCATGGCAATTGAAAGGGAGGGGGTCTTCCAGGAGCCCTCTCAGGTGGTGGGATCTGGAGGAGTGGGCTGGGCTGCTGGGAGCCAGGAGACACCAGGAGGAGGTGAGTGAAGAGTGGGTGGGAGTTTTCTCTTCCTCGGTCCTCAGGACACAGATTAAGGAAGATGTAACTGAGATCCAGAAGACCACTTTCGGTGCAAGCTTATTAGAAATGCCTGATCCGGCAAAAGGTCCACCCCTCTGTGCCTCCAAAGCACAAACCCCTGCCTTGGGTCCCCCCTTTTTCCTGCAGGTAAAAGAAGGAAGACTGCCTCTGGGCTGGGGGAGGCCAGGTGGAAATGAGACCGAAGTGAGAATTGTTTATGAATATTTGCTAGATTATAATGCTGTTGGGCACTACATCATTCTCCAGAGAGCCCTGAATGTGGTTATTATGGGTGAAGTCATTTTTGTAATAAAGTTGGCTATAACTCTGGGTCATAAATCATGGGTTCTGGTACAAAAAAAAATGACTAAACATGCCTCTGTTACCACATACTGTCCTCCTTCTAAATACTTTGATTTTACTACAAATCCTCCATTGACTGAGATGGGGGAAATGCACACAATGACCAAGTGATTCCTTCTGTCCCCGGGGCAGCAGTACTACTGGCTTCTGGGCCTCCTGGGATGATTTCCTGAGGTGTGATGTTATTTATGGTGCTTTCTCTATCAAAAAGGCAAACAGCACCCCACGTGACCCTGAAGCATTTGCATCATTGCTTCTCTTGCTAATTGATTCCTCCCCTGGCAGGGCTGGAGATTCGGGCTATCAGTTTGACACTTCTGGCAGTGGCAGAGACGGTGGACGAAGATGCAAAGAAAGCAAAGTTGTTGATAAAATCCTCAGATATCAAAACCGCAAAAGCTACAGCTTTTCAGAGTCTGTGAGCTCTTCTGGAGTGATTTCTGGTAAAGACCATCTTTTCCTACCTCCTCTTCCCAGTCTAAACGTCAGAACCTTTGTTAAATAAGGAGATTAAAGACGGATATTAACAATGCCACTTCTTTAATTTCTTCCATAACTTCTTTCTTTCAAATAAGAACTCGACCCGGAATGAAAAAGAATGTTATCATATGAAGTGCATTTCAGATGTAATAAAGCAGAAAGGAGAGGGGGCCTGATGGCAGTTGTAAGAGGGACAAAGTGTGGATCTCTATAGCTCAGTGGCTGCAAGGCAGAAAATGAAGATTGTAAAAACGTCACATAAAGAAAAAATGCACAGTGGATTCGTTTTGCGATGCCCATAATTCAGTAATGCCTTTAAGTAGCTAGAAGAAATATAATAAATGTTTTTCCACAACATTGATCATACTGTATCAGAGGAAATATTAGTGTGCAGGGAGCCATGATTATACTGGTAGTAATTCTCGGTGCAGAAAACTAGTAGAAGATGGGACCCTTTATAGGCCAAACTTTTATTGGCTACAGTTATTTACCTTTAAGAATACACCCTAATACATTGTCCTATAGCTAAATGTTTTTGTGAAAATTCAAGGTATCACTATCAGTAAATCAGAAATCCTACCAGTTTATAAAACATATATAAATGTGTATATATGTGTCCTATATATATATTTATATTTATACATATATATAAAAACGTTCTCCTCCCCCACCCTTTGGCTATTCTGACATATTCCAGAATACAAAATACAAAACAAAATAAAAACAATGAGACAGCCAATTGACCATGTACAAAATCTAGCCTGTCTGTAAAATAGTCTTCTTGTGCATTCTGAACCAGATAGAAGCAGACAGGTTTATGTGATTCGCCTGAATGCTACCTGGACACATAACCTCTTTCTAAAGAAATGAAATGGATTATTAGATTATATGCTGCAGTAAAACTATACCTAGAGCTCTATGCCAGGAAAGGAGAGGTATGGCTGGTACACACAGCCCTGGTACTGAAACACTGCACAAAGCTCTGCAAAGCAGGTTTTTATTCAGGGAAGGAAGGGAAGTGTTTTTGGAGACCAGTCTCTTGCTGGCTAGTCATGTGGTGCCTGGGTGCAGGCAATCTTTCAATCTGGGTGCAGGCAGATCCAGATGTCAAGGGAAGCTGTACCTTTATCTTATTCTTCTTTTTAATTTTTTCTTTTTGGGTCACACCCAGAGATACACAGGGGTTACTCCTGGCTCTGCACTCAGGAATTACCCCTGGCAGTGCTTGGGGGACCATATGGGATGCTGGGATTTGAACCTGGGTTGGCCACGTGCAAGGCAAACGCCCTACCTGCTGTGCTGTTGCTCCAGCCCCTTTTAAAAAATACTTTTTAAATTATTTATTTACTTTTTGTTGAATCACAGTGATAAACACAATTACAAAGTTGTTCGTGATTGGGTTTTAGTCATGTAATGTCCCAACACCCATCCCTTCACCAGATTTCTTCCTGCCCCCATCCCCTCAACCCTGCCTACCTCTAGGGATTCACTTTCAATGTGCTCCTGCTCCACTACAGAATTCAGGAATTGAGGATACGAGGGTGTACAAGATAATAGTTAGTTTAGCCAGACTCCTGCAGACTCCAGACTCCACTAAACCCTAATTTCTCCAGGCATGCTAACTCTTCACAGAGTCCCCACAAAGCCTTCTGTGACATTACTAAGCAAGCAAGGAACCAGAGGCACCACCACGCAGAGATATTCTGAGAGCAGTTTAGGGGCACAGCATTCCTTCCTTGGGAATCTGGATACCCCAGCTTACAGTTCAAAGGCCCTGTAAAAGCAAACAAACTTGGCCACAGGCTGCAGATTCACCTGCTTTGTTTCAATGTGCATCTCCCCTAACTCTCACTGACACAAACGGGAACATTTCCCAGACAGACAGAATGGAGACCATCCTCAGCTCTTTATCCGAGCAACTGTCTGCTTAATGCAAATTTGCAGGCTCCAGGCACACGGGTTCCTTTAACCCACCACAGTTTCTGGGATGTTTTTCCAACTCTACCATTTGGGCACAGTGGCATATGGTAGCTAAAGGGCATTGTGGGTATTTTCTGGCATTGTGTTTTGATGTCAGTGTTGTTGTTTTTTTAATTATTATTTGTTTGGGCATGTTGTCCTGTTTGATGCTTTTCCCTCTTCTGACAGGAAGTGGAGGAGGATGCCTTTAAGTTCTTCTGAGAGCTTTAATGAGGCAACTGGCTGAATGGGACTTGAACACTGGGGCGTAGCTGCTCCAGAGGATGGTCTCTCTGAGGAATGCTGCAGGAAGTGAGTAAGCTGTCACCTGGAACAGCCAACACTGACGCGGACAGAAATGCCTGGCAGGCCAGTGTGATCCAACGATTCTCAGGACAGTTTCACCCCCAACCAGGAAGTGTGTTGGCAAGTACCCTCTTACCAATGCCACTATCTAGGGACGTGGAAGTAAGAGCAGTTATTCTCATCTATATATCTAATAATATCCTCATCTATATATCTAATAATAAAATACTGATTTGAAAAGGTTGGAGGGATAGTACAGGGGCTATGACATTTGCTTTACATGTGAGTATCTGAATCTCTAGCACTACATAGGGTCCCCTGAGCACCACCAGGAATGATCCCTGACAGCAGAGCCAGGAGTAATCCCTGAGCACTGCTAGGCATGACCCCCAAACAAACAAACAAACAAATAAAATTCTGACTGGAAAAAAAAATCTTACTAAGTTCATTGACAGTTCTTTGAAGGAGTACATGTATATGGGGGCAGTGCTAAGGATCAAACCCAGGGCCTCACCAGTTATACTGCTGAGCCATATCCTCAGCCCTGAGGGAATTCAATTAAAAATTGATTTGGAAGCTAATATCTTGTTGAATTCACTCTTTAAATTTATTATTACATTCATTGACCTATTGCCAAAAATGATTAAAGATCAATGAATAGTCATCATTCTTCTCTCTCTACCTGACTGCCTCTTCTATCTTATCCCTTTTCTCCCTGCCTTCTTTTTTTTTTCTTTTCTTTGTCCCCTCTTCTCCCCTGCCCCTCCTCTCCTCTCTACTCCTCTCTTTTTCTCTAACACAGAAAAAATCATCTTAATGAACTTCAGGAAACTCCACAGCAATGGCAACAATGTTTAGGGTCACAGATGCCGCCTGTGTTGCAGGAGCAGAGCAGCCCAAGGAGACTTCCATTTTGCTGTGTTTGCAGCCTCATTTATGGCTGCGTAAGTATCTAAATAGGCTAAGGATGATCAGGGCAAACTTGGAGAGTAAACCCATTGTCATTGTAGTACGATGAAAACAACATAACAATCAGAACAATAGAATCTGGAGCTCTGGGCTTTAGTAGGTATTCAGTCTGAAGTGTTGGCTAACACTTGCCGGATAAAGAATGTCGACAACATTTGACAATGCGGAATATTTTGTAATAGAAAACTCCATAGAGATAGTCTTGTAATTATCTCTTCAGCCGCTGGATGTCACTGTTGCACACGACTGGCAGTAAATACTTCCTGGCATAGAAGCAGTCTGCAACTATTTTAAAGGCCTTCATGATATCTCAGTGACACTCTGTCTTTTGACTAGATGCTATCCTGCTAAGACAACTCTCTTCTGCATTTGGTGGAGTTGGCCCGCTTTTCAAGTTATGGCACTCTACTGGGAATTCATCGAATTTATACTGGGCGAGAGTCCCGAAACACAGTTACCTTTTCCACTATATTTAAAATTCACATGGTACTTCACAATTATTCCCAACATTGTATTTTGTCTTACCGTCACGTTCTGGATACTGAATGGAGTAAAGTGAAAATGCAACTATAAAATACTCTGGATTTACCAAGTGCACCCCTGCCCCCCCCAGAAAAAAGAAGAGTTGACAACAGTTTCATATCTATCTGTCAATCTGTCCTCTCAACATTCCTACAGGTTACCTGCCTTAGTGCTTTTATGAGTCCAAGTTGACCTGTGAAATAAACTGAAGTAATTATTTACACTGGCATCCCAGGAGTCGGTCAAAGACAAACACTAAAAATGTGCTCTCTATAACTAAATGTAGTTTCCAGAAGATACTTGTTGAAATTTTGATAGTTCTGGGTTTTATAAAAATTCCTTTTAAAATTCTTTAATTTGTGGACTTTGAACTCTTTAAGAAAATCCTCATAAAAATATGAGCCATCTCATGCATCTGTTATTGTCTCACACAAAGATTGAATCTTGAGACTTTTCCAAACCTGAAAAAAAAATCATAATAATAAAGGCTCAGGAGAAAGTGCTACACTGAAGGACAACCAGAGCAGCGTGAGGTGGACTCCTTGGAATGGTACTTCTTTTTCTATATAGTTAGAAAGGATCCTAAGTTTCAGTTTAGCTGTCCAGTTTAGATTCTTTCTTTTCCCTAAAGGCTTGGGCGGTTTCCTTTGATTTCCTCCTATGCATTTGCATTGGAAGCCAAAGAACTGTTCTTGGAGGACCATTGGCCTAGATTTTAGGGGGAGGGGTAGTGGTCTCTCTTTTTCTCTCTCTTATAGTGTATTATCAGAGTGCCACGTTGCCTGCGATCTATGGGATGCTTTGATCCAAAATTTCAGTCATTGTTTCCACATTTAGGGGCTGGAATGAACATCAAAGAAGTGGGTGTGCGGAATTTACTGAATGCCAAAGAAGTACAATAACATACAGAGGATATAAGCAAATCCCAGTGGCAAAATTTGCTGCCAAATCTTGCACATAATAGAGGCCCTAAAGTGACAGTCTATCTTTGACAAATGCATAATGATATCAATGCCAAGGGAAGGAACTAGCATGCTGAAAGGTGAATAAAAGAGTTGGGAACAATTCAGGGGACTTACACATTTCCTTAGTGTGTTTTCACACAACAAGGAAAGCAGATGACACAAATGCATTAGGTAATCATTGCACAGGGCTGCAAACCCACCAGCAGTTTAAACTGCTCTGGCTCTTTTGGGATCCAGTTCTAAAGATAAAAATAAAATGTGATTAGAAATCATTCATCTTCTGGAGGAGAAAAAAAAAAAGAAGCAAGTAAAATGAAAATGGTTTTCTTGTTCTGTCTTGGATAGTTCCCATTTTAAAGCCCATATGTTGTTTGCTATAACTTCTTCGCCTCCCAGGGCCAATGCAATCCAAACATTGGCGGCTTCAGCTAGTGCAGTGCACGAAATAGTCTACTGAGTTAGGGCTCATTTGTATCCACAGTCTTTGTTCAAATATGGATTAATTTTGGTTAATTTCAGTGGGTGCACATAAAGTAAAATGCACAGAACTGAAACCACTGAAATCAGGCCATTGTGTGATCATCTAAAAAACCTACTTTTCAAGCTCCTTTAAGTTTTATTTTTGAAATAAAACAATAAAATGGCTGTAAAAAGTTCCCAACGCATTGACATTATGAGCAATTGCTCACTAAGGCTATTCCCAGAATGAGCCAGCAAATTTGGATATAATTCTAGAAAAGCTCACTGCTCTGCCATGCCAGCTAGTCATATTTCACTCACAAGGTGATTTGATAGGTGGGCTGGGCTATGTGGCTCTTGTTTCCAGCACTGGGTATCTATATAGATACATGTGTGCTGCCTTTACCAGGTCACCAGGTATCTATACAGCTTTAGAGGATAAAGGCAGAAACTTGCCTTAAGCTGTAATCATTTTACTATGAAATTGAGTATATAAGGCCTTCTGCAGACTGCTTTAAAAAATACAAATTAGGCGTGGATATTTCGATGGAGTTGCAAAAAAATTGCCACTGTCTGTAGAAACAGCCTGAAGGGTTCATGAGCACAGTCTAGTAATGAATTGAGTACAGGCAAGATTAAGATGTGTGTTTGTTTGAAACCTTCCTCAGCTGAGCAAAGAATTGTGCCAGCTGCAGAGAGAGCCAGGATTTCTGTCGTTTGCATTAGGCAGTCAGAACTGATGGGCTCACATGCACCAAACCACTTTCAACACACCTCCTACACCTCTTCAGTGCTTCTTAGAAAATCCTTTTTTTTCCCTGTGACCCTACTGGGTATAATAAAGGAGTTCGTGGAAAGGGTCCTGTTCTGTTGTACGTTAGTAAAGGCAATGAGTTTCATTATTTTAAACACTATACTGAAATGACTCAGTGCCCAGCAACATCAGAAAGTGGACAAACAAGTATTCAACTGGCTGGATGAACCATGGCATTCTGGCATTAAAAGTGTAATATTTATGAGTTAATTTAATCATGGTAGAAAATATTGAGTAGGTGACTGAGTAAAATGATGACTGTGTATTATGTTTTTGCCATGCAGCTGGATAAACATATTCAATGACAGACCTTGGCAAGAACTGCAGAGATGCTCTTGACAATGGCATGAATAAATATTAGGTGCTGCCTAGAATTCACTGAATTTGAGTGCTTGAGCAAAACCAGATGAATTTTAGTAGGGAAATATAGAAGTTATGAATGCATGTTGGGATTATAAAAACATCGGCATGTTTTCTCTACTGCCTAGAAATTGCTGTAACATTTATTTTCATCCACAATATTGGCAGACTTTTTTTTTTTAATGGATTATCTTTGCCCTTCTAGAAAGTGCACTTTAGCTTGATGACCAATCCTACTTTGGGAAAGCTCACAGTAAAAGTTTCAACATCATGGATTTGGAGAGAAAAACATATTTTGCTTAGATTTCAAGTGTTAACAAAGATTGTATTTTGTAGCGAGTCAATACAATCTGCATAAATAAGAAAGTTAAAAACTTTCTTTAGTGGTTTCTTGAGGTCTTCTAGAATAAATGGCTTCTGATTCCAAAAAAGAGCAGGGCGAAAACAATTGTTAGGCAGATATTTTAAAGGGAGAAGATAAGCAGCATAAACAGTCACTTAATGAAACATTTGATCTGGAGCAAAAAGAAACTATGCAAGAAAATGCCAGAGAAATATGTCACTGTAGGGTTTTCCTTTGCAGAACTAACATTTCACCAATACAGAAAATATTTTATTTAATAGTTATCAAAATATTATTGCAAAAAGCTATGATTTTAAGGTGTGTAATCACCTGCTAATCAAATTAATGCATTTGATTAAATTCATTAATCAAACTGCTGATTTGATGCATATATGTATGCATCAAAATGATTCTCAATATACTGTTAGTTAACAATACCTCCGTCATCTCACGTAACTATTGCTTCAATTAAGAATATTTAAAATCTACTCTCAGCAACTTTATGCAGTATAGTATCATTAATTATAATGACCATACTATATTATAGATCTCTCGAACTTATTCATCTTATAACTGAAAGTTTGACCTATTTCCCTCATCTCCAACTCCCAGGTTAACTATTATTCTACTCTTGTTGCTGAATTCAGCTTTTTATTTCTTATATAAGTGACATAAATGATGCCATACAAAATTCGTCTTTTGCAACTTGACTAATTTCACTTAGCACAGTACACTGGATATCAGAAATAGCAATTATTTTTATCTTTTTATGGATGAGTAGTATTCTATTGTGTATATGTATTGCACTTTCTTTATTCACTCATCGGTTGGTGGACACTTAGGTTGTTCTTATATGCCAACCATTGTGACTAATACTGCAGTGAACACAGGAGTGCAGAATCTCTTCAATATTCTGATTTTGCTGCATTATATATCAATATTTCTATGTATTGATAGAATAAATAAATATATATTTACTCAGGAGCAGGATTGCTAGATCATATAGTAGTTCTATTTTAACTATTTTCTATTCATATTTTCTAAAAATACTGTTCTATTTTGTTTTTTAAAACTCCATACACTTTTACAGTAGTGACTGTACCAATATATATTCCCATCATTACTGCACAAGTGTTTCCCTTAGCCTCGCATCTTTACCAAAACGTATCTCTTATTTTTCGGAGACACACGCAGCAGAACTTAGGGCTTACTTCTGCATTTGTTCTCAAAGGTCGAATCTGGTGGGATTCAGGGTACCAAGGATCAAACTCGGATTGGTCACATACAAGAGAAGAATCTTACCTGCTCTAATGACTTGTTGGTCCAACCTTTACCTTTAAAAAATGTGCACCATTTTGTCATGTCTGTATTTTCTTTAGAAAGTGCCTATCTGTTCAAAATTAATTGTGAGTGTATTGCTCTTTGGTAGTATGACTTCTTTATGTATTATTGAGATTAATCCTTTAATGGAAATATTTCATTTGCAAGTATTTTCACTCAGCCCATAGATTTCCTTTCATGCATGTGGTTGTTCATTTTGCTATCCAGAAACTTTTCAGTTTCATGCAGTTCCATGTATTAATTTTTGCTTTTGTTGTTTATGTTTTTGTTGTCTTATCAAAGACAAATCATTGTTGTGACTGGAGTGATAGCACAGCGGGTAGGGCATTTGCCTTGCACGCGGCTGACCCGGGTTTGATTCCCAGCATCCCATATGGTCCCCTGAGCACCGCCAGGGGTAATTCCTGAGTGCAGAGCCAGGAGTAACCCCTGTGTATCGCCGGGTGTGACCCAAAATGCAAAAAAGAAAATCATTGTAAGATCAAGGAAATAGTTCTACAAACTGAAACACATACATTCACTAAAAAAGTTCAATCGTTTTCAAAGTCAATGTCAGTGATACTTCGCTTTGGTTACTTTTAAGACTTGTGTGATTTAGTATCTTATGTTTATATCTTTAGTCCATTTTGACTAAAAATTTGTGAGTAGTGTAAGAAAGAGGTCCAATTCATTCTTCATCATGTGATTATCAAATTTTCCAAGCAATGTTTATTAAACAGGCTATTCTTCTCCAATAAGCACTCTTGTTCCTTCTCAAATAAAGTTGACTGACTAGACAGAGGTCATTATTTCATTCTTTGTTTTGTTCAGGTCTTTTTTTCTTCATAATTTAGTCTTGGGAAGTTGTTTTCTTGCGGTAGCATTTCTCTAATGATTTCTGTCTAGATGACCTAATCATGATTGAAAATGGGGTATTGAAGTACCCTACTATTTTTGCACTGCTATCTATGTCTTCCTTCAGGCTGTTAGTATATACTTACTTTATTTAGGTATTTTAATGTTTGGATACACATATGTACTTTTGATTGTTATATTTTCTTTTTGTTTCATCATTTGGGCTTAAAATCTATTTGATCCATTAAAAATTTATTTGATCTGCTATAAATAGAAACATCCCTGCTCTTTTGATTTGTAATAACATGAAATAATTTTTCTATTTCATCACTTTGAGCCTACATGTGAATGTAAAGCAAAAGTGAACCCATTGTAGGTAAAATGCAGTTAATTCTTTAAAATTATAGCAAAATGGATGGAATGAAAGGGTATGCTGAATGAAGTCAATTAGAGAGAAAGGGATAGATGCAGAATGATCTCTCTCATATATAGGACCTAAAGATACATAGCAAGATAGCAACAAGAGCCAAAGGTAACACATAATGGAGTTGGGGCTGCATGTAGTCAACCTGGTTTGATCCCTAACATCACATATGGTTCCCTGAGCACTGAGCCAGAAATAAACCCTGAACACTGGTAAGTGTGGCCCCCAAACATATAAAAATCTGCCCAGCTCCTATATGCCTTTAATTATAAATTTTAATCCATTTATAATTATTTTATTTATATATTTTTAGTGAATCACCAAGTGGAAAGTTGCAAAGTTCTCAGGCTTATGTCTCAGTTATACTATATTCAAACACCCATCCCTTCACCGTGCCCATATTCCACCACCAAAAACCCCAGTATATCTCCCGCCCCCGCCCCCCCACCCCCAACTGCATAACTGATGAATTTCACTTCATTTTCTCTTTACCTTGATTACATTCCATATTTTAACACAAAACTCACTATTGTTGTTGGAGTTTCCCCCCAAGAAAGACAGCCCTACTACCAAGGAAGCATTTGATAATTAGTTTTCCATTGCTGAGAATGAGGAGATATGTAGCCCTACTGCTCCAGGTACATAACTCTTTTTTTTCCCTTTTTCCTTTTCCTTTCCCCCCCCCCCTCATCCCTCTTCCTGCGCCTCATAGTATTGTGGACGCCATGCCACGTTTCTCCCCGAAAATGGGAAACAACCGGAAAAGAGGAATATTTCCTTTTCTCGGCCGGCGTGGGGCTGTTGCTTAGTTCACAGTCCAGAGAAATGGCTGCTACTTTGATTACCTTCAATATTTCAACAAAAAACTCACTGTTATTATTTGGGGTTTCCCCCCCCCAAGTCAGACCTGCTAAAAAGGAACCGTTTCACATTGCTGACAATTAAGAGATATTAAGTCTGGTTTTGGATTTCTGGATAAAGTCCAGGGAAAATTCCAACAAAAATTGCATAGCCCATCTCACAGTCCCAGTGCATTGCTGTAAGAAGCTGCGCTGGATGCCCAAATGTCTTAGGTTTCTGGAATCAAAGTCTTTAGGCACAGAGGGTCAGTTTCACTCTCAGCAGCTCCAGATTTATCTGGGCCAAGGGCGTGCTGGTTACACCCACTTCCCATGATTCCCTAGGAGCCCCAAGTATAAAAACCATATACCTCTGGGTTAGGAGTCTTATAAGATGGCTCCTGTTATGTGGATGTTGCTGCCGCCACCATTTTCCATGCAGAAAGACAGGGTGGAGAGGAAAGATCCATCCCCGGGCAGCACGGAGTTGTAGCCCAGTTCACAGTCTCAGTGCATTGCTGTAAGAAGCTGCGCTGGATGCCCAAATGTATTAGGTCTCTGGAATCAAAGTCTGTAGGCACAGAGGGTCCATTTCGCTCTCAGCAGCTCCGGATTTATCTGGCTCCATTTATAATTATTAATAAGTATGATCTTGCTAATATTATCTAATTAATTACTTTTAAACTTTTTTGGGTTATTTTGTTGTGTTGCTGCCACAGGTTTTTTTTTAAATGTAGGGCTACTGCTATTTATTCAGCCATTGATTAAGTTGATTGAATTGGGCATGAACTTTAAAGTACTTTTTAAAAAAATTTTTAATTGGATATCCGTGAGATAGACCTTTATAAAGTTTTTCATGATTGGCTTTCAGTCATACAATGATCCAGCACCCATCTTTCCATCAGTGTACATTTCCACCACCAATGTCCGTTTCCCCACTACCACCCTCCAACCCTCTACCCCCTACCACCAACCACCCTCTATGGGAGACAATTTCCTACTTGCTCTCTCTCTCCTTTTCCTTTTGTGCATTATGGTTTGCGATACAGGTGCTAAGAGGTCATGCTGTTTGTTTAAGGCTTTTGGTATTTTTATCAGCCTGGAGTAGCTTTTCAATTGGGTAGCAGCTGCAGGGTATGGATGTGACTGCCAAGGTTTCCAGAAGTACAGGGAGGTGTGGGGAGGTAGTCCATCTACTGTTTTATATCCCAGTTTTACCCCTGTCTGTTTAGCCATGTGCAGGTCTGAGCTTAACTGTTGTGACCTCTTTTGAGATTTACTTATGGGTCTCTGAAGCAAGGCCAGTAGTAGAGCTTACAGGGTGGCAGTGAAGTTGGTTCATGGGGGTGACTGCCAGTACTTCCATGACTATTGAGAAGTGGAAGGAGGTAGCCCACCCCAACTCTGAGAATGCCTGGAGATTTCAGTCACAAAGCCCACATACCAGAATTTTCAACAGATTTTGTCTTGGTGAGGTCCATCCTCAGACAGTGGAGTCAGGCCAGGGGTATGGCAGCGATTTCGGATTGTGGAAGCAAGTGGCTGCGAGGGGCTATGCTTGGGCTGGCCACCAGGCCAACCTGCCACCCTCAGATTTACTCAGTCTGTTACCTTAGCCATGTACTGGTCCAAGATTAACTGGCTGCCACAGAGTTTGAATTGATTATTTCTTATAGACTTAGGCTGTGATTTCTTTCTCTTCAACTCTTTTTACTCTACCTGATTTACTTTGTGATTATCACAAGATGTATGTAAAAATCTTAAAAGATTATAAAATTATCATAAGATGGATAATAAAAGATCTTAAAGTAAAAAGATACAACAGTTGACTTTACACTGATAGCAAATTAACTTTAATTGCATACCACTTTATTCTTTTATGTATTTTTGATGTCATAATTTACCTCTTCTAATATGGTATATTCATTGACAAATTATTATGGCGATAGTTATTTTTTAATACTTTTGTTCTTTAAAAAATTCTTACTGAGAACTTTCTAGTTGTTATTTTCAGAACACACTAAAAAAAAACAGAAGAACAACTATTAGCTTTGGCTTAGAGATTTATCAGATTTGGGTAAATCAGTGAATTTATTAAAGTTTTCTATATTGTCTGGATCCTCTTGGCATGGAAACATGAGGATAGAATGTTTTAGTGAAGTTAGCAGAAACTGCTGGGTGAAACATCCATGTAGGCATAGGCATGGCTATTCTGGTTATTCTGAGTAATAGCTTCATTTGTGAGACCCTGGGCAAGTGAGTTGACTTCTCTGGATCTCATTTTTCAGTCTGTAAAATTATTAGGACTTTTTTTTCTATATGTAACAAAACATCTTCAGGAAAAAAAGCTAGATCATCTATCCAAGCATAAGTTTGTTTTCTTGAATCACAATGTGTTTTTATGTAATTTCTGCATTGTTACTGAAAGAATTTCTCATTTGTGTTTAAGGAAGTTGAAATACAAGTTTAAATATTAATATGATTACAAGTAATACTACAAAATATTTCAGATATGGTGGTCCATAAGTCTATTTTTTAAGACTTTGAGGTGAGAGAGAACAAGGTATCAAAAATTTTATGTATGGAAGAGAGGAGGAAGTAAAGATTGGAGAGGAATACTCAATGAATAAGATTTTAAATATTTTAAGTTTTAGATGTTTGTGAAATATTGAAAATAAAATGCTGTAAAAATATCTGTGTTGACAAAAATAAAACTAATTAAAAAGCCCTGGACTTGAAGGCAAAGGTATTCAATTAAGCTTTTGGCTCTATTCCACTATTTAAGGATAAGGGGAACGAATTTCTCCTTCTGGAGTCTTGGTTTCTTCATCTGTAAAATGAAGATATTATTATCTATCTCATCACCTTGATGGAGAGGTAAAATGAAAACCTTGATGTATTTTATAAGAACTATACTCTTGTTATTGCAGACATGAGAAATAATATAAAGAAACAGATCAAGATCTCTTTTCTTGGAAACAACTTTGTCAAGACACCTATGCCCTTCTCTTTCACTAACTGCCCCTATGTCTTTGTTGGCGCAAACTTGGCCACTAATAATAATATCACAAAAAGCAAGAAGATTCTCACAAAATTATACACAGTACTCTTGGCTCTGGAGTGTTATGAATAACCAGAGATTAGGTTTGGGGAATCATATTATTACTGTCACTGTCACTGTCATCCCCTTGCTCGTGGATTTGCTCGAGCAGGCACCAGTAACATCTCCATTGTGAGACTTGTTTTTACTGTTTTTGGCATATCGAATATGCCATGGGTAGCTCGCCAGGCTTTGCCGTGCGCATGAGATATTCTGGTAGCTTGCCGGGCTCTCTTCGAACCCAGGTCAGCTGCATGCAAGGCAAAGACCCTACCCAGACAGTGCTATCTCTCATTTATTTATTTTGACTAGACTGCTAGATTTAAAGGGTCTTTGAGAAAGAAGACAGATAGGCTCTGTTAAATATACTCTTCTTAAAAAATTTTTATTAGTGAATCACTGTGAGGTACAGTTACAAATTTATGAACTTTCATGTTTGCATTTCAGTCATACAGTGATCGTTTACCCATCCCTCCACCAGTGCCCATTCTCCTCCACCAGTGTTTCCAGTATCCCTCCCACCACCACCACCCCATCCCCCACTACCCTACCCTGCCTCTGCAGCAGGGCATTCCCTTTTGTTCTCTCTCCTTTCAGGTGTTGTAGTTTGCAATAGAGGTATTGAGTGGCCATCATATTCAGTCTATAGTCTACTTTCGGCACACATCTTTCAGCCCAAATGGGTCCTCCCAACATCTTCTACTTGGTGCTCCCTTCTCTATCTCAGCTACCTTCTCCACAGCATGTGTAGACTCTGTTAAGTATACTCTTAATAAAATTCAAATATTTATAAAATCCCAATATTGATGTAAGGAATATAGAAATATTTGAAAATGTCCCCAGGTTTTGAATGTATTTATTTGGAAGCAAAAACTTAGTGAAAGACTTGGTCCTGAATAGTATCCTTATGCTGTTATTTTTTGTTATGCTATTGTATCTGGTATATCAACTATATATATGCATATGTATATACATATATATGAAATCTCTTTATTGTGCCTGAAAATTTCCAAATCAACAGCAGAAAATGCGAACATGCTTTAACTATTCCCATATTTTCCAAAATTTAACATTCTTTCTGTATTAATTTTTTCCAGCTATATTCTTTTACCAATATATGAAAACAAAACTTTATTTCCTGGGTATTATATTTCTATTATTTTATTATGAACTATAGTACAAATAGCATGATATCTTGAAATAATAATGGGTAATTTATTCACAGATTTTCATGGCAATAGGAATCATTATAAACAACCATTCATTACAAACACAATGATGTCCTGAGTGCGCATGTCCCTGAGGGCACATATAGGTGAGACCATTTGTCACTCCCAAAAGAGTAGAACTATTTGATATTCTGTATACATAAAACAGTAAAAATAATAGCTATATTATAGTTAATCTTTAGTAAAATTGAACTCTTGTTACTACTACTGCTGCTGCCCCTGCTGCTGTGGTACTGAACAGCCTAAATGTTAAGCTATGTCAAGCACCAGCGGTGCTGATTTCAATATCTTTAAGCCCCCTACGTGGACTTAACTCATATCAAAGGATTATATATTTGCTTTTCACCTTTGGCCCTATGAAAAGCCATCATTAAAGGGACACATTCTGCCTCTGGCTGCTTCTTGGAAAATGACAGGCTGTCAAAGAAGACCCTTGTATGTGGCATCATTTTAAAACAGTACTTCTAAATCTGTGGTGAAGGGTTAGTTCTTTTTAATTTCCAATTTGCAATAGCCTGGTATTTAAACAATGAAGACAATCTAAAAGGAACTAAAGCTTACTCTCTCTCCATATGTATACATATATACTGTCACTGTCTTGTATACATATATATAAATTAATCTATTTTTAAATCTAATTTTATTTTTATTATTCTGTTTTGGAGCCACACTTGCAGTATTAGGTAGCTCGCTTTGACTCTACTAATGGATTTTAATGGTAATAGGAATCATTATAAATAACCATTCATTTCAAACACAATAATGTCCCTGAGTGCACATATATGTGAGACAAAATTAAGACACCACTATCACTTTTTTTTGAGAGAGTGGGGTATATACAGTGTTCTCAGGGTTGGCTTTGCACTCATTTGCACTCAGGGGTCACTATTAATGGGGCAGCCAGGGACCATACGTGGTGCCCAGCATTCAATCCAAGTTAGATGTATGCAAGGTAAGCACTTTACCCGCTTTCTGATCTCTCCAGCCCCATGACTTTTAATAGTGTAACCACTACAGCTCCACAATCAGGGTCTTTTTAATCTTTGTCTACCATATAGCATCTACACACATCCTTATGCCCATGTTTCATATGCCCCAGAAATATACATTGTCCACATGTATACGAGTCCTAGAATTAGTGTTTGTAGGTCATGGGACTATATAATGTTGTATAGTCTTATGAGACTTATATGTCTTATATATAGTCTCATATTCTAGCCCACTGATGTGCCTACAGCAGAACACATGAGTTTGGTTTTAACATACTTGCTTGTATTCTTTGATATACATTTTTTGTCCCTCTCGGAGAGCCCAGCAAGCTACTGAGAATATCCCGCCTGCATGGAAGAAACTAGCAAGCTCCTCGTGGCGTATTCGATATGCCAAATACAGTAACAATAACAGGTCTCATTCCCCTGACCCTGAAAGAGCCTCCAATTGTTGGGAAAGATAAGTAAGGAGAGGCTGCTAAAATCTCAGGACTAGGATGAATGGAGATGTTACTGGTGCTCACTCAAGCAAATTGATGAACAATGGGATGACAGTGTGACAGTGACACAGTGATTTGTTACTCCCAAGTGCTCAAAGGTCATTCCCAGTGGTTCCTGATGTGGTATCAGGAATCAAACCTGGGCCTTCACCACATAACCTTGTACTTAGCACAGGCTATCTATTTGACCCCATATTTTTCGTTTTGTTTTTAGGGTCACTTCTGATTGTGTTCAGGGGCTATTCCTAGCTCTAAGGTTAAGGGTCATTCCTGACAGCACCGAGGAACTATGCAGTGCCAATGGTCAAACCTTCAATTTCCAGTTTTAAAATTATGTTCAGTGTATATAAACTGTTTTTTGATTTAGTTTTTTTTTTTATATTTCAGGGTTTGGGGCCCTCCCAGCAATGCTCAGAGGACACTCCTGGTGAGTCTGAGGAACCATACGGTGTGCCAGAGATGGAATCTAGATCGGCCATGTGCAAGAAAAATGCCCTACTTACTTTACTATCTCTCCATCTCCAATGTACACAAAATTTTGCCTTCAGAAGGCTCTCAGCTCTAAACACTTCACCTCAATTCTATCTTTGTCACATTTCTGAACATAACCAACAGATGACAGATGGTGAACCTCACATTGGGGTTCCACTATTTCATAAAGGACAATGAGGAACCCTAAGTTCCAAGCTGTTTGCTTTCTCTAAAACTCAGAGGGCTCTACCAAAAGTAGAGTCAGCTGCAAGTAAACAGAACTTAGGCCCAGTTTGAGGTGGTTCCATGAGGGTGAGAAGGTAGGGGTATAGAAGGTGAGTGAGAGGTCACCAGGGAAAGCTGATTTCCATGAAACGCTGGGAATTTGCATGCAGCTAAATGGTGGATTGTTTGGTATAGATGCACAGGTGTTACAACAGTTTGCGATAGGCAGGTTTATGGCAAATAAACACATTGTATGATATACTGTAATCAACTACATAAACAACTTTAAAGTTGTCTATACTTCATATTTCTAGCATTTGGTTTTGTTAATCATATGTCTTCCTGACAGCAATTAAATAACCTTGAGAGAAAATGTACACCTGCTGTCTTCCCTGGGGAAGATACATCTCTTTTGTGAATGACATAAGTTCCCCATAAAATATCACTGAAGATTGCAGAATTGAGTTTAGAGATATGTCCCCTTTTTCTCTCTTGTTTTATATTTAGTTGAATTAGAGTGCACAGCTTAGTATAGCTAACATTTTTCTGGATGCCTATTCTGAGATTCTATTCAAGGCAAAATATTTTCTGAAGAGGCAAATTGGAGATAATAGATAAAAGAGGTTGTGAACAGTGTCACTGGGCCTGGGGAGGAGGGTATCCTTTTCCATCCTATCAGCCCTAGCCTCTCAATTATTTCCAATATTTTTTTCTTTTTGTGTCACCCCTGGCAATGCACAGGGGTTAACTCCTGTCCTCTGCACTCAGGAATAACTCCTGGCAGTATTCAGGGACATGTAGGATGCTGGGCATCGAACTTGGGTCAGCCGCATGCAAGGCAAACGCCCTACTCGCTGTGCTATCGCACCAGTCCCTCTTTCCAATTTCTATAGGAGGTCTCATTTGCTTTCATGAACACCATACCATTTTGATAACATAAGAAGATGCTTGTTTTGCTTGAGTCAAATTTCAAAGTTATTTGTTTACATTGGTGAATTCAAACTCCTTTTGTACTGAGAGGTGTCAGGGTTCTTGGTGCCTTAGGAAAATAATAGAGAGAATTGGGTGCTGCTGACCCCCGGCTGGTCAAATCAGGGGTAGATTGGACAGGTCAAAATGGGCTGGTTCCAATTTCTGATTTTTTAGTGCATTGTGCTGTATTCTACATGTTGACCTCAAAGGGCCATTTGAGTCACTCCAACTCACAGAGGAAAGGTCACTGACCACCTCTTCCACCTGAACAGTGAGGTAATCTCTTCTAGGCTATGGGGTCAGTGACATTTGGTAGCCATGTCGTAGTACTGTCATCCTGTTGTTCATAGATTTGCTCCAACGGGCACCAACAATATCTCCATTGTGAGACTTGTTGTTACTGTTTTTGGCATATCGAATACACGCAGGGGTAGCATGCCTTCTGCCATGTGGGCGCGATACTCTCAATAGCTTGCTAGGCTCTTCGAGAGGAATGGAGGAATCGAAACCGGGTTGGCCACATGCAAGGCAAACACCCTACCCACTGTGCTATCGCTCCAACAGTGACTATAAGAAGCTTAAATCCAACTCTTTTCCAACCCCTCTCTAAAGCTTCCTAATTTGCAAAGGTGAATGTGCTGGAAATCCAAGCACATTCTATGTTATCTATGTATCACATAGATCTGAATGGAGGACTCCTCATTTATCTTACTCAATCACCCTCCTCTTGTCTACCACTTGAGTTTGCTTGGAATATAAAGCTAACCGAAATGAACTATGTAAAGACCAAGATATAGAGATGTCTAAGCATAAGGAACAATTTCAAAGACCCTGAGGGTGATGGGTCTTTGAAGAGGAGAAAGAGCACATCACTTCTCCAAGTATTTAAAGATTTATTTTTTATTAAATTATTCATTTACACTTTACCTTGTTCCCAAAGGGATCTGAACAGCTCTTTGAAAGTTTGCTCCTTAGAGGGCCTACAGATTAAAGAAAAATAACTGTGACTCTTTTACTTTGTAAATCCAGCAACTATATCTGAGACAAAGCATAAGGAATACTAATGTGGGTTGTTTGCTTTTTATTTTTCAAAGACTCTCATACTTAAAGTGTCATTTAAAAATTTTGTTTAAATAAAATAGTTGCACTGAATTTAATTTCAAATCAACAGGCCCATTAATATTCTCTAATTAATCATGGTGCCTGCTATTTACCAAACTCTTGTAAAAAACAAATTTCTTTTGTACACATTAGAAAGAGATGTTACATAAAATTAAGCACCAAGTAATGACTTTAATTTGTAGTTAGTTAATAATACACAGATGATCATAGTGCTGTAAGGGAAGCCACTTGAGACATTAACAGATATGCTGGCATAGAAGAATCGGAAATAGGCAGATCATGAGTCCTGGCTGGGGAATAAAGAAGACAGACGTGAGAGTCGATGGGCATAAAGTGCTTTGCTTTCTAGTAACGGGCCAAAACCCTATGAAGTCCATAGCCAGAGAAGCCTGTTGGAATGACTTTCATTTCTTTGCTGGTTTCTATGGGTTTTTTTTTTTTTGCTTCTTCTCACAGAAAGTGGTTTTTTAAAAATAAAACATATAAAATCGTATTTAACATGACCTTTGCTGAATGCTTTTGACTCAAAAGTTCTACTTACCAGCTTTGCAAGAAATTATAACTATTCTATGTTCTATGAGTCATTTCACTTGACTAATTTATTGTCACCTAATGATTCCAAGCTGAGAGACTTTGACATTCTTTCAAATACTGAAATAATAAAAGAGAGTTGACACTCAAATATTTCAAAAGAGACCCTGTCATATTTCCCTGAGGTTGGCATATTCAGTAAACAATCAGATAAACAAACACATAAAAACAAGAATTCTCAGGGCTGGAGTGATAGCACAGTGGATAGGGCATTTGCCTTGCACACTGCCGACCCGGGTTTGATTCCCAACATCCCATATGGTCCCCCAGCACCGTCAGGAGTAATTCCTGAGTGTAGAGCCAGGAGTAACCCCTGTGCATCTCTGCAAGTGACTCCCCCAAAAAAACCCACAAGAATTCTCTAACCCACGTTGTAGCAGATAGGTTGGAAAATCAGCAGCTCATGCAATTTATTATTAGAATTTGTTTAAGCTTCTAGAAAGGAACAGTGGCACGTTATTAGCAGTATGACATGCCTAAACTTCTCTTACTGAACAACATTTCTGATATTCTTGAAAATTTTCTATTTCATACCTGTGGGTTGTATAAAAGGGTGTCAGGTACAATCAAAGAAGCATGTCACCCAGTTCTCAAGAGAGAACTCCAAGAAGTAGTGGTTCCTAGAGATCACTGAAGTTCCATTGACTCACATCAAAAGTCCTATTTATCATACATATGTCCAGGTCCCTTCTTTGATTTATATGCAAATCAGTCTCAAGAAAATTGTTTACTAATAGACTTATGCAGTAAAGTTGCAGGCTACAAAATCAATACCCAAAAATCCATGGCTTTCCTATATACAAACAATGAGGCAGAGGAAAGGGACATGAAAAAAGCAATCCCATTCACAATCATGCCCCAGAAAATCAAGTACCTAGGAATCAGCCTAACCAAGGAAGTAAAAGACCTCTACAAAGAAAACTATAAAACGCTACTCCATGAAATAAAAGAGGACATGAGGAAATGGAAACATATACCTTGCTCATGGATAGGGAGAATCAATATTGTCAAAATGGCAATACTCCCCAAAGCATTATACAGATTCATTATACGCGATCCCTATAAGGATACCCATGGCATTCTTCAAAGAAACGGATCAAGCAATCCTAAAATTCATATGGAACAACAAACGTCCACGGATAGCTAAAACAATTCTTGGGGAAAAGACAATGGGAGGCATCACCCTCTCCAACCTCAAACTTTACTACAAAGCTGTAACAATTAAAACAGCATGGTACTGGAACAAAGGCAGACCCACAGACCAATGGAACAGGGTGGAATATCCCTACACACAACCCCAAATGTATGATCATCTAATCTTTGATAAGGGAGCAAGAGATATGAAGTGGAGCAAGGAAAGCCTCTTTAACAAATGGTGCTGGCACAACTGGACAACCACATGCAAAAGAATGGGCTTAGACCTCGACCTGACACCATGCACAAAAGTCAGATCAAAATGGATTAAAGACCTCAACATCAGACCACAAACCATAAGGTACATTGAAGACAAGGTCGGCAAAACCCTCCACGATATTGAAGATAAAGGTATCTTCAAAGATGACACGGAACTAAGCAATCTAGTAGAAACAGAGATCAACAAATGGGACTACATTAAACTAAAAAGCTTCTGCACCGCAAAAGATACAGTGACCAGAATACAAAGACTATCTACAGAATGGGAAAGGTTATTTACACAATACCCATCAGATAAGGGGTTGATATCAATGGTGTATAAAGCACTGGTTGAACTCTACAAGAAGAAAACATCCAACCCCATCAGAAAATGGGGCAAAGAAATGAACAGAAACTTTCCCAAGGAAGAGATACGAATGGTCAAAAGGCACATGAAAAAGTGCTCTACATCACTAATCATCAGAGAGATGCAGATCAAAACAATCATGAGATACCATCTCACACCACAGAGACTGGCACACATCCAAAAGAACAAAAGCAACCACTGTTGGAGAGGATGTGGGGAGAAAGGGACCCTTCTACACTGCTGGTGGGAATGCCGACTAGTTCAGCCCTTTTGGAAAACAATATGGACGATTCTCAAAAAACTAGAGGTTGAGCTTCCATTTGATCCAGCAATACCACTGCTGGAAATATATCCCAGAGAAGCAAAAAAGTATAGTCGAAATGACATCTGCACTTATATGTTCATCGCAGCACTGTTTACAATAGCCAGAATCTGGAAAAAACCTGAGTGCCCTAGAACAGATGACTGGCTGAAGAAACTTTGGTACATTTATACAATGGAATACTATGCAGCTGTTAGAAAAAATGAGGTAATGAAATTTGCATATAAGTGGATCAGCATGGAAAGTATCATGCTAAGTGAAATGAGTCAGAAAGAGAGAGACAGACATAGAAAGATTGCACTCATCTGTGTAATATAGAATAATAGAATAGGAGTCTAACACCCAAGAATAGTTGAAATAAGTACCAGGAGGCTGTCTCCATGGCTTGGATGCTGGTCCCTCATTCTGGGTAACTCAGAGAAGGGAACACCAAGTAAAATGTGGTCAGAGGTCATGCGGGGGAAGGGTGACGAGTGCCTAATGTAGATTAGAGACTGAACACAATGGCCACTCAACACCTTTATTGCAAACCACAACACCTAATCAGAGAGAGAGAACAAAAGGGAATACCCTGCCATAGTGGCAGTGTGGGGTGGGGGGAGATGGGACTGGGGAGGGTGGGAGGGATGCTGGGTTTACTGGTGGTGGAGAATGGGCACTGGTGAAGGGATGGATTCTCAAACTTTGTATGGGGGAAACATGAGCACAAAAATGTATAAATCTGTAACTGTACCCCCACGGTGATTCACTAATAAAAAATTTTTTAAAAAAAGAAAATTGTTTACTTCACATAACAGTTTAACCTTGTAAATAGGTGATAAACATTCCTGTCACCTTAGTTAGAGATTCTATTAATGCCATTGTTTCTCTCAGATACAATCCTTGGGTCTCTATTTTCCTTATTTATATAAAGTCTCTGTTTAATTACTTATATGTAAGGAATTATAAAATAAAATTTTATTAAAAATCACTGTATCACTGTCATCCTGTTGTACATTGATTTGCTCAAGTGGGAGAGTGGGAGCCAGTAACGTCTCCATTCGTCCTAGCCCTGAGATTTTAGTAGCTTCTTTTTACTCCTTCTTCCCAATGGTGCTGCATTGGAGGCCCTTTCAGGGTCAGGGGAATGAGACCCATCATTGTTACTGTTTTTGGTAAAACAGTAAAATATTCTATATATGTACATCAAATACAGCACAGGGTGTTTGCCAGGCTCTGCTGTGCTGGCAAGATAGCTTGCTGGGTTCTCTGAGAGGAAGAACTAGACAATAAGAGGTCATGCAGCCTCGAATGCAGCCATATGTTTCTGGAAGCTTTGTTTTATAGTCTCTGGATCTTGGTTGTTGATGGGATTACATGGCGGGGGGTGGGGGGGGAGGGGGGCAGCTCCTGGGTGTGACTTCCTAGCTACTGGAAAATAGGGCATCTGGGTGGAGGAGGCCCAGTCCCAATCTGAGCAGGCTTGGAGATCTCAGCCCCGGGTCCCACACACCTGGTTTCCTCTGACAGTTCCTTTATTCGTGAGGCTTGTCCGAGCGTGTGGAGAGTGGCCTTGAGCATGGCTGTTGGCTGGGTTCCGGAGGTCTTTGGCTGTTGGGGCTCTGTCCGGAGCAGGAAGGCAAACTGAACCCGCCCCTCTTTGAGGGGCCTCAGTGAAGACAGCCAGGTGCGGGGCAAGAGACTTTTAATAAAAATTTAAAATATTTTATAAAATAGTTATTTCATAATTACTTATTTTATTATTCTTGGGAATTATGGGAGGAGATAGAAGGAGGACACCTATAGACTTAATCCAATAAAAGGCACACTGAAATCTTTTCCAGGCTTTGGGGCACTAAGATAATGCATTCACACAGACACACACCCCATTACAGGACTAATGATGAGCTGAAAGTGGAAAGGAAATTTAAAGAAGGGGTGCCTCAGAAAGGGATTAATCAACAACTCCAAGCAATAGCATGCTGTGCTTATGTTTTGGGCCAATATTGACTTTGGAGAATTAAACAAGTGACTAAACACTATCATTGTCTCTGTGAAAAAAAGTTTCTATGTTACTATTTAATGAAAGGAATATAGAAAAATAGGAGCAAGAGGAGATCAGTGCTATAACCCACTTTCCTTCTCATGTTTGCATGTTTTATGTATTCAACCTCTGCTTTCTTTGGGACTGGAAGAAAAGTACAGTGGATACAAGGGTGCTTGCCTTATATGCAGCCAACCCAAGTTCGATCCCTGGGCATCTCTGAGCCTGCCTGGCCTGGAGTGATCTCTGAGCACAGAGACCAGAGTAAGCCCTGAGCACTGCAGGGTGTGGACCCAAAACAAAAACAAATAAACAACCTCCACTTTCTTACCCATGATAAGACCAGTGTATACCACAAATACATAACACAAGTATTCATATGTAATTTGAGGCATATTTACATTTACACACATGTACACATATGTAATTTGAATCAGATGATGGAGAAGGATGTTAGGTAAAGAACTGTTTCTTTTTCCTTTGAATTGCCAAGTTATTGTACATGTTTTAGTAGTCTGAGACAGGAAAAGAAATTTGACCTTAAGAGAATTATGGGACCAGAGTGGTAATATAGCAGGTAGAGCATTTGCCTTGGGCATGGCTGATCTAGATTTGATCCCTGCTGCTCCTCTCCACATGCATGGTTCCCCGAACCCACCAGAAATGATTCCTAAGCTCAAAGCCAGGAGTATGCCCTCAGATCCACTAAGCATGGTCAAAAAACAAAAAACAAGCAAGAAAACAAACAAACAAAACCCCAGAAAAACACAATACCATGAGAGTTAGTAACAAAGTTGAGGTAAAGAGTAGTAGCGCTAGAGCACTGTCATCCCGTTGTTCATTGATTTGCTCTAGCAGGCACCAGTACCATCTCCATTGTGAGACTTGTTGTTACTGGTTTTGGCATATTGAATATGCTACGGGTAGCTTGCCAGGCTCTGCTGTACAGGTAGAATACTCTCAGTAGCTTCCGGGCTCTCCCAGAGAAACGGAAAAATTGAAACCGAGTTGACCACATGCAAGGCAAACGCCCTACCTGCTGTGCTATCATTCCTGTCTGAGGAAAAGAGTAAGAAAGAAAATAGAAGCTTATGAAATCAAGGTAATGCAAACAATATAGAATATAAGTCAGCGACAGGAGAGTATTTTGTTTTTCATGTTTTAAAGCAGAGAGTCTCTTGCCTACGCGACTGGCTGTCTTCCCCAGGGCCCTTCAGAGGGGGTTGGCTCCAGCTTCCCTCCCCTCCCCGAGAAGTGCTCCCGAGGCCAAAGACCTCTGGAGCCCAGCCACAGCCATGCTCAAGGCCCCTCTCCACACATTCGGATGATCCTCACGCATGAAGGTACTGGCAGAGGAACCCAGGTGTGTGGGACTCGGGGCTGAGACCTCCAAGCCTGCTCAGATCAGGACTGGGCCTCTTCTGCCCAGATTTCTCATTTTCCAGTAGCTAGGCAGTCACACCCAGGAACTGCCCCCGAGCGAGCGCCATGTAATCCCACCAACAGCCACACCCAGAGACTTAAAACCAAGCTCCCATTTTCTCAGCAATGGAAAACAAATTATCAAATGCTTCCTTTCCAGCAGATCCAACTTTGGCCGGGAGAAACTCCAAACAATAATAGTGAGTTTTTTGTTTGAATGTAATCAAAGTAAAGAGAAAGTAAAGTGAAATTTATCAGCTACACAGGTGTTGTGGGGGGCTGGGGAGGTGGGGGGCTGGGGGGGAGGTTTACTGTGGTTCTTGGTGTTGGAATATGTGCACTGGTGAAGGGATGGGTGTTTGAGCATTGTGTAACTGAGACTTAAGCCTGAAAGCTTTGTAACTTTCCACATATGATTCAATAAAAAAATCAATTAAATAATAAAAACTAAAAATAATTTTATAAAACTGTAAAAAAATAAATGATTTATAAAAAGAAAAATAAACAAGCTCCTGGAAGTATCTTATAGCCTAGTTCTCCCTCTGGGAGAACCTGGCTAGCTACTGAGAGTTTCCAGCTCACATGGGAGAGCCTCACAAACTCACCATGGTTTATTCATATGCCAAAACCAGTAACAATGCTGGGTCTCATTCCCCTGACCCTGAAAGTGCCTCCAATGTGGCGTCATTGGGAAGGACGAGTAAAGACGGGCCTCCAAAATCTCAGGGCTAGGACGAATTGAGACGTTACTGCGACTGCTCGAGAAATTCGATGATCAATGGGATGATGATAATGATGAAAGACAAATTTGAATTGGTTCGGAAAATCAGGTCTTTCCCAGGCAAGTCATCACTATTTCAAACATGTACACATATGTAATTTGGAAGACCAAGAAGCCAAGTGGCAATGCTTTTATGTGGAATATTTGTAAAATATGGGACATGGATGTATTCTTTCACATAAACTTCTAGAGCAGACTTTCCAGCATTATATTGATTCTGTCCCGGTGGCTTATTTATTAATGGTGTAAATCTGAATTTGTGTGTGTGGTAGATTAGAGGGTTGTTTGACAAAACACTTGTTCAATTCCCCTGCTCCCAACTTCTATCCCTCCATAAATTCATGGCAGAGAGATGTTCCTGCTCAGCTATTGGGTGTGGCTATTGACTGCCCTTGCTCAGAGGGGTCTTAGCAGATGTGACACAGCAGAGATGGAAGTAAACTTGTGCAGTCAAGCTCTCCTTTTTGTGCTATTGCCATGAGAAGAAGATGCCAATGCAAGCCTTGTGGTCTAAATAGAATGAAAAACAACATGTTGAACAGACTTGGACCCAGTCTGCAGCTTGAAATCAAGGCCAGCTGACCCAAACCTGGATTAGCCAAATCCAAATGTATAAGAATAAATGACTGTTCTTTTAAGCCACCAAGATTAGCAGTATTTTGCTATATATCATAAATTAAGTGCAGCTCCAGCCTACACAAACAGATATGCAGACTAAAAAAGTGGAGGTCAGGAATATGCGTCATGAAGAGCTTTGCAGGGTGCAGGATCCAGCAGCAATGGGTTCCCTGCGAGGTCAGGTGGATCCATAACCTTGAAAAGTAAATGTTACTGTCTAAGTGTAGCATCTTAAACTGTGGACAGTGATCCCATCTGAATGTTGTGGTCATAAAATTGTTTTCAGTAAAAGGTTTTTGAATGTACAATGACACAAATGAATAAAAAATCAACCATGTAACATCTGAATTGTTTCTAGTCGTGCTATTCCATGCTGAATTTTCCAGGCAAAAATGCTCAGGAGCTCTGGGAGAGTATACCATTGTTGTTCTTTTGAACACAGATTATGAGTCAGAATTTGGCAGGCTGTGCAACTGGGAAACTATTCTGAATATACACACACACATATGTATATATATATATATATGTGTGTGTATTTCATTGGCTTTCTTATTTTTGTGAGACTCAGGAGCAAACGCAGGACCTCACACACATGCAAGGCAAGTGATTACA
The DNA here is from genome assembly GCF_027595985.1 of Sorex araneus. NCBI lineage: Eukaryota > Metazoa > Chordata > Mammalia > Eulipotyphla > Soricidae > Sorex > Sorex araneus. The sequence goes on along the minus strand of NC_073313.1, from coordinate 210,628,509 downwards.
TCACTAACCCTGAAAGAGACTGCTTTGAGTCTTCCAGATTATGTACCAGTAAGTGCCAATTTCTATTTTGGGTACATTTTCGTGTGGGTCAACTGGTATCTATGAGAGCTGTTATTTTTGGAGCTGAAAGAAGTGTACTATTGTTTTTGTGTTATTGGCTTCCTTGTTTGTTGCTTTTGTTTCTGTATGGCTTTGAGAGGGCCACATGGATATGGATAACTGAAGACATAGCTAGTCTCTGCCTGCAACTGGTTCCCTAGGATAGATTGGGATACATGGAGTAGCTGAAGAAACTATCTTCATTAGAGATTTTATTGGTACATCCTAATGCAGGCCCTGTTTTGTGTATCTAAGGTAGCACAGAACTAGGGTCAGGATTATCCATCCTTCTTGCTTGGAGAAACCGAGTTAGTTATGGTTCTTCAGAATTGGTGGCGGGGGGTGGTGGTTAGGGAGATGCTGCCTCTATTAAAAATTCTGTGCTCTTATTATGAGCATTTCACACTGATCCTGCAATGAGTGAGATTCTATCCAAATTATGTCTTTTTTTTTTTTTTGCTTTTTTGGGTCACACCCAGCGATGCTCAGGGGTTACTCCTGGCTTTGCACTCAGGAATTACTCCTGGCGGTGCTGGGGGGACCATATGGGATGCCGGGGATCGAACCCGGGTCGGCCGCGTGCAAGGCAAACGCCCTACCCGCTGTGCTATCGCTCCGGCCCCCCAAATTATGTCTTGAGTGAATAATCTTGAGTAGGAATAAAATCTAGACAGTTTTTTTGTGGTTTCCTGACATATTTATGAACCATCTGAGAAGTAACTTGGGTGCTTGCAGGAACACACTGAGAGGGAGAGTTGAGCAAAGTCGGATGATGTTACAAAAATATTATCTGTGGTAATATCCAAGACAGTATTCTGAATAGAATCTCATTTGAATATACATACTGATGAGGCCACAAGTACATCCCAGTCATTTTATACTTATGGTTGAAAAATCCAGTTCATTTAATTCTCCCAGTAAACACCCCCAAAACTCTCTTGATTTGGGGAGGTTAGCTTTCCAATTACATATTTTCTGAGATCAATGCCTTAGTCATTCTGCAGGAGAGCAGCATCAAAAATCTTCCTCTGGAAATTTCTTTACATCACCTTAGCATGATAAAATCACAATGAAAGATGGAGGAGAGAATTTAAAGTTTTATTTAGTAAAGGTGGTATCCAGCAGGAACCCCCAATAAACATTCAGTTGAGGAAATGTTGAGTTCTAAAACAGGAGCAATTCCAGGAGAGAAAAATCTTTGAGAAAAGAGCTTTTCTTTCAAGTGTGGACTGCATGAATGCTTGCTATTTTGTTCAATGTCTCCATCTTATATTCTCAACAGGATTATCATATACATAAGAGAAAATAGATATGCATGAGTGTGTGGACATTAAATTCCACCTTTGTTGCTCACTAACACTATAAGCGTGGGTAAATCAATTAATTTATTCATCTAGTTTTAGTAACTTGCTCATTCATTAATGCATCATTTCACCTAACAAAGTATGTATTCAGATACTGTACTTGACAGTGAAACCACCTCAAACTTTATGGAGCCTATGGTAGTAATGGAGAAGGTGGAGGGAAAAAGGATATAATAAATAAATAATTATGTATGAGAAGCATTATGGGAAAAACAAACAAGGAGCTAGAGGAAAAGCTATTTACTTTAGAAGAGGTAATTAGGAAAGAGCTTCATAGAGGTGTCATAATCTTGGAAATAACAATAAGCTTACTAATAAAACCAGGATACTATTAAAGTCTGCATTGGATCATGGTAAGGCTTAATTAAAGAATGCATCTGATTTAGTCTCTGGCATATAGAAAATGTTGGATAAATATTATTTCTTATTTCCTTGACTAAGTATACAGACTTATTATCCAATCTTATTTCGTACTTAACATATTCTTTATACAATGTAAGAACTCAATAATGTATACTTTTGATGGCTGAAGAGTCTGGTGGCCTTTTGTCTCTGCTCCACCCCATCACTATCCACTGTTTCTGGAAACACTAAAAGGTTAAAATTTCTCTTCTAGGCACATATGCATGACAATCAAGGATTTATCACTCTCTGGACCTTCAGAACAGGTCCCTGAGGGATCATATTGTTCCAGGCAGAAATCAGAAGGAACTTAGTGCTGATTTGTGCCATGGTTGTTCACAGAATAAACAGAAGCCACCAGAGCTGTCCACTCAGCACTTCTGACCAGGCCCAGGAAGAAATATTTTTCTTTAAAAAAAAAAAAAAAAGATGGAAGAAGGGCATTTTCAGTGCAGGCTACAGCTCTTCAAAATATAAACTGCTCAGCCCCGGAGAATTGAAATGGATTAAACGTATGCATCAGATAACAAATGGAGTTTAGGATGGGGGGGTGGTATGGGGGGGGAAATAAATGAATTTGCTCAGTTTTGTTTCTCTGTTCACGGTGCTGTTTGTTGTTGCAGTGGTGCAAGCCTCATTGACATTGAGGATGTGTGTATGTAGGAAAGAACAGCAAGAATGTGTAATATCACAGAGGACATAATAGGTTAGTGTTATTATGTATCTGTAAATATTTCAACTGGATATAAGCTGTATGAATTTCCAGAACCCCCATCCTTAGCCATGAGAAGTAAAATGATCACATTTTCTGTTTTCCTGGTAGAATAGAAGAACCTATTTCCATCCCTGAGGATGGTGGTTGAGGCAAATTATGAGTGGAGTTGTCCTTTGAGAAGGGGAGAGAATGTAGATTGAATAGCAGATAATACTATTGGGTCCTGACCTGTCACTTGCTGACCTGGGCCAGTCATCTGCGCCTCTCTATACTTCCTGTATGTTCTGCTAAGAGGGCTATATAGGTAGAGTTCGAGTGTGTGAATCCTCCACATCTGAGTCATGTAGTAACTGAGATCTGGAGATGATTCCACTGTAAACATTCTCTACTAGTCAAGAGGAGTCAGAAGGGCTCCAGTGACATGTATCATAGTTTCTGTATCATTTTGTGCTCTTTATTATCTATCTCAGTCGTCTTATGCAAAGCACACTGCAGCCTACTGTGGGCAGTCTACTCAAGAGAGCAGTTGAGATGCTGAATGCCATGATATGCCACTCAAGCCTGAGTTAAGAGTGAGGAAAGGTGAGACCATGAAGCCCTGGAGGAAATTTTCAGGCTATGGATCAGAAGGCAGCCTGCACAGCTTTGTTCACACCTACCAAACAGCTGTGCCCGTATGCACATGTGCCTATGCAATGAAGTCCTCGCAGGTGGCAGAAAAAGGACTCCCGTACACTCTGCATTGCCAGCACAGTCTTCTGTTAATATACCTGCAATAAGAAAATTTTACTGGATTATAAGTCCGTTTCCATTACCAAAATGGTTTTCCGCATTTTCAGCATTGGTCAAAGAAAATGAAAAAGAGCAGTGCTTGAATTCTTGAAAGATAATTTCCACTGTTGTAAATTTTTGAATAGCTGTAAAAAATAGCTTTAAATTTTTTATCACCTACTTGTGCTCACAAAGTTTCTCATCAATGGTGACTATCAAGAATTTGAAGAGATCATTAAAAAGACTTGATCAGGACTTGCTTGTAGCCATTTCAAACATAAAACTTGGAATAAAATAGTTATGTGCACAGAAGCAAGCTCAAATTTCTCATTAAAATTTTTGGAAAAGATTTTATTTTGGAATTTTATATAAATTCTATATTTAATATCTATCTATAATATTCTGTGTTTTAGTTTTATCATACTAATAAAATATAAAGAAAATGTAATAAATGTTTTTTACTTAACCTATATAGGCGTATGACTCAAGTCAAGTTCCCTCCAATATAATTTCAGGATGGTCCACAAATATTATCATGGAATGTCTTTACTTCAAGTTAATGTCAGAGCACTGACTATTAACACTGGCTTGCCACTGACCAAATTACATAAACAACTTGGCTCAGTTCTTGCTTCTGTGATTATGAGTGTATTCAATTAAACTATTTTCTAAAGTCTGCTCCAATTGCTATGTTATTTCTTAACATTCTTTTTAAATCTATGATTATGACAAGGATTTATTTGTTAGAAGGATGTATCTTAGGAGATGATCAGTGATTTTTGGATAACTGTAATCTAAAATAATCTTGCAACAAATCAAAAAAACTTGTTTTTATTAGACAGATTGAGTATGACTCTGCGACCAAAACATTGAACAGCAAGAAAATTTATCTGATGTATAGGTTAAGAACATTTAACAGCAAAGAAAATTCAGCCATTATCGAATTCCTAATACCCTAAGTCTATCTGCTCAAGTTAAGTCCTGCATTTTCCTTATGCTTTAAGTTTGGGAGCACATCAGTTTGAAGGAAGCCCTAGTCTCTTCCTTGCATTCAGAGAGCATTGTTGACATAAACTTCCCAAGCCTTTACATTCCAAAGATGTAAATCACCTTTGCATTCCAGCAGGCCTGTCCATTCATATTAAGGATCTTCTTTTGCTACTGAAAAAAGTGATTTCATCTGGCAGGGAGGCCCAGGATCCAGATGATAGTCAACTTCTTCATCAACTGTTCCAAATCAGAATGTTATCTTATCTGCCTTTTACTCAGTCCCTGCGCCTCTTTAAGCAGATGCAGAATTTTTAAAATAATAAATAAGCCAGGAATAGTCAACAGTTCAGAGCAGATAAGCTCTACCACAGACCATAAAATCGACATGCTGTAGGAAGAGTCTGGAAAAGAACCTTGTAGTTTATCAGAGAAAGTGAAAACATGAAAGGGCAGGGTTTGGGATAATGGAGCAGGAACTATCTGATGGATACTATGGTCAGCTTTAGCACTCACTTAGCATTGAACAGGTCGGTGCTTTGCTCCCAGTCCCATACAGGCATTCTACAATCAGAATTATGTACATCCTGGAGAAGCCTGAGAAGTAGAACACATAGTGGACATGTCCCATAATCTTCTCTGAGAAGAGTAGCCAATCTTTCTATGAGGATGGAGCACTATTTGAAGAAATGATGTCAGTTCATTTGTTTCAAGGATTAGTGTCAACATCATACAAAAAAGGCACTTGAGTGGAAGCAAGTTTCAGGGATTGGTCTTTGGATGAAGAAGATGAAGCAAAAGTCAGGAATTAGTCAGGAATTACAAACAATGGGCTCTTGGGTTCGAGCAGGAACTGAAGTTGCATAAATGGAGCATTTTGTAAAGATGAAAGAAACTACAGAAAAGTGCTCTGTAAAAGTCAAGGACCTATGTTATAACACCATAGGAAGGAAGTGACATATAAGCACCCAGTATAGGGCACTGTGATATGTGATTTGACATCCATCATAGCATCACTCCCTTTTCCAACTCATAAGGAAACTAAGGCTAAAATAAAAGTTAATTCATGTGTCACCATTTATACAGTTTGTAGATGACCAAAACCTGCTCAACTCAGACTCAGTGTTGACATTAGACATATAAAACTGGGACTGGAGCGATAGCACAGCGGGTAGGGCATTTGCCTTGCACACAGCTGACCCAGGTTCAATTCCCAGCATCTCATATGGTCCTCTGAGCACTACCAGGGGTAATTCCTGAGTGCAGAGCCAGGAGTGACCCCTGTGCATTGCCGAGTGTGACCTAAAAAGCCAAAAATACATAAACATAAAACTGGTATATGAAGGGGGAATTCTCCAATATCACAGTATTTTCTTTCTTTTATTGACTCCCACAGTAACAGCAATTTTCTTAAAACCTTGCAAATTTTTTCCAAGATCAGCAATAAAGAAGATGACAACACCATCAAGAAATGAGGAAAAGAGATAAGTACACTCTTCCAACAGAAAAGACATGCTGATGACCAATAAACATATTAAAGGTGCTAATTATCGCTTAGTAACAGGGGAACATAAATCAAAACAACAATGAAGCATCGCTTCACACCAATAATAATGGCAAATAAATAAAACAAAAAATCTGAAAACAAGTGTTGGTGAACGTATAGAGAAAAAGAAGCCCTCATACTAGCACTATTGGTGAAAAATCACCTGGACTAGTCTCTAAAAATATTGGAAATTTCTCAAAAAGTATTGACCAAGTAATCTCACTTCTCAATACCTACACCTCTAAAATAAAAATCATTAATTTTGAGAGATATGTACACACCTATGTTTATTGCAGTTCTTAGTATAGTAGCCAGGATATGGAAGTAATCCAATGCTTGACAACAATATCACTGTATCACTGTTATCCTGTTGTTCATCGATTTGCTCAAGAGGGCACCAGTAATGTCTCCATTGTGAGATTTATTGTTACTGTTTTTGGCATATCGAATACACTACGGGCAACTTGCCAGGCTCTGCTATGTGGGCGAGATACTCTCAGTAGCTTGCCAGGCTCTCTGAGAGGGGCAGAGGAATTGAACCCGGGTCGACTGCATGCAAGGCAAACTTCCTACCTGCTGTGCTATCGCTCCAGCCCAGTATAAAGAAAGAAAATAAATAAACATAAATAAAGAAATTATAATATGTATATACATACATACATTCACACAGTAGAAAACTATGCAACCACAAGAAAAAGCAAACTCATAAAGTTTGTTGAAATTCAGATGGAACTGGAGGACACCCTGTTGAGTGAAATAAGTCAGAAGCAGAATAAGTTATAAGATTATCTCACTTATCTGTGGTATATAGAGAGACAAATAAAGGGCATGTACAATATCAATTGATAATTAACGTTGGAAACAGAAATACAAACCTGAAATTATCAGGAGGGAGTTGGGAGGGAACCGACTAAATTGACTGGAAGTAACTCAGGAAAAACATAGATGGTAGATCTGAAATCTGAAGCCTATAGTCACGTGATGCTAAGACGGTAACAACATGCAGTAAAACCATAACTGTCAATGAAAATATAATGGTGAATAGGTGGGGTGGGAGAAAATGAAGGTTAAACAGGAGATGACATCAGGATAGGGGTAAAGGGTTATGAGGATAAGGTGGTTGTGGTATGGGACAACCTTTTATATCAATACCGTAAAGTTGAATGCTATTGTAAACCTATTCCCTATGCTACAATTCAAAAGATGCTTAAACCTTATGAATTTGTATTTTAAATATTTCCCAAAGTGTGGTGTATTATAAGTGGTTTTCAGGCACTTAATTGAAAGGAACACATTCATTACTGGGTTCTAACAGGAAGCAAAGAGCAAGTTTCCAAAGCCTGGCAATCTCCCTGGTTTCTGAGCTGCTGAGGTGTCAAATTCACTACAATATTTATTTTATATCCTTTTGGGGGCAACAATCTCTTTGTAGGCTCTTCATGGAGCAATTTTATAGTATTTACTGTAGAAAGAGTAGGAAGATAATTCTATCAGTCTTTTAACAGAACTGATCTAATTAGTTTGCTGTTGATAGGTTAGAAAAGTTTCTTTGACCGCCAGAGTTTCTGATTGTAAATACCCTATCTGTGACTTCCCACTGAGTTTTCATTCTCAACTAGGAAATGTTCCATGTAGAAAAGGAGATCCTGAAAATAAGCTTTAGATTTCATTAATTTAGTGAACTAGAGGCAGATACACAGTGTAGCTGAAAAAGCCCAAAAGTCAAGGTTCTAATAGAGCCACTGAGACCAATAAAAACCTGCCACCTTTTTCTTTGTAAATTCTTTCAAAGTGATGGTGGTAGTGGAAATGCTCTCCCCTTTTTTGTTTTAAAATGGGAGAAGTAGGAATACTCATTTCCTTTCTGTTCCCATTTCTTCATAATTTTACTGAACTCAAGCCTTCCTCTTCCGTTTCCTCATCTGCCTCCCACCCACTAAATGGTCAAATGCCTCTTTCCTCTACTTCCTGTCAGATACTGACCTGGATAATAAGTCTTCTTGCTCTTCCACTGCCTTCTGAAACATCCAGAAGTTGACCTCGTCCTTTGCACTGAACAAGAATGCTTGAAAACTTGTAGAAGGTTAGCCTTGTTCATCTTTCAGAGGGTGGTCCCTCTTGATAGGGCCAATCATGCTTAGGGTTCCTCAGTGGTCACCTAGTTCCTCACTCAGGCTCCTCTGAAACATGAAGAAGAATCCCTGATGTATATTTCCTTTATTTTTTTTTGACATGCTCTCAACTCTCCCAAGCTAGTTTTGACTACTGAAATATGCAGAAAACAAGCAAATAAAGCAGGAAGAAATAATCCATAAAGTTAATGGCTAATCAAACACATGTAAATGTCTAAGAATGAGAGTAACATCCTCCAAGGTGTCATCAACCAAGAAAAGGGCAATGAGAGGGTCCCATTAGGAAATTTTCTGTGTCTCCAGAAATTTGTTTTTCAAGGTAAATCACCGGTCTGTCTAGCCACATTTGTTAACAATGCATGTAACTTTTAACGGCATCTCAAAAGCATACTTACTCTCAATTTCGCTTCTCATTCATTTTTATGATACTAGAGAAATTCAGATTATATAGGCTTTCTTTGTGCTGAAATGGTAATTTTATATCACTGTAGATTAATAGCATTTTTAGTGATATTTGGTATCACTCATTTGTCTCCTGAAGTCGTAAAGATATATATTTTTTCTAATTTGGCTTTGCCAACAAATAAAAAATAAGAGTCTTTTTCTGTTGAATGAGCGAAAAAGTCATTCTGATCCTGAAGAATTATTTCCTTTTAACATACCCTCAATCCACCGCATAATTGTTTTTGTTATTGCAGCAATACAGTTTCTATAAGAATGTGTGTGCGTGCCTGCATGCATGGAGACAGTTTGGCTTGCAAAAGAATCTTTCCTGGATGCAACTTGATCTTCACTTTGAGTTCTGATTACTGACTCTCCAGCTTATCTGCTTTGAGCCTGTTTGTCCAGGAGCCTCTGTTTAGAAAGATTTAAGCCTCTCCTTTCTTAACTGTCTACTCTTGGGGTGTAGGAGCTTTCAGATAGATTTCACTTGCTGATCATACTGATATGCCTGGAATTCTACTCTGAGAACTGGTCCTGCGGTGCTCACTTGGAGAAAGTATCCATTCCAGGGACAGTTATTATGGAAGAGAAAGGCAGTCAGACTGAGTTTAGCTATCTGTTTTTAAGAGCTTCCTCCATCTGCTAAAATGTGCACGACAAAGTTGCACATAAAATGCAGATTAGCACATCACTGCAGATTCATATAACGATCCTTGGTTTACCTCACACTCTCCTAACTACCTATTCACCTGTTCTATTGGAAAATTTTAATCATCTCTCTGACATTAGCTTGGCAATTTCAGCAGCCACTTCACAATCTTTCAAAGTATTTCTGCTCCATTTCATTCCTATTTCTTTTCTGCTTGTGTTAATTATTTTTGCAGCCAGCATACGTGTTTGTCAATAATGCATTACATTTTCCATGTGTCAGTTCCTCAGCCCATCAAGGATTTCTGCCTTGTACATTGTGAATATATCTCTCCTTTCCCGACTCAGCTCATTTTGCTCTGAGGCAGTCTCGACTCTTCCCTCCAAGTCCACTGAAACTTGGAACCTTAAGATGAACCCCTCCACCATTTACCCCACACCTCACTCAATTGGACCTAGCTTCTCACTGTGTATTAAGTTTGGGGCTACAGGGTGTCGCAAGTAGTCTGAAAGAAAGTCCTGTAACTTAGATATATCAGATGTCTTTAGTACAGCCACTTTTGGAATGCTCAAAGACAGTCTCCCCACTTGGAACCAGGCTCAAGGACCTGAATTTCTTCCACTGAGCTAGAGGGCTCTCACTTCACTCCAGATCTCTCTAGCTTTTTTCCCTGATGTGTTGCCTTTGCATTAACGAAAAAGCTTATTCCTCGTGGCCATTTGGAGAAATGCCCGGCACACTACTAGATACACACCAAAGCTCTGTAAATGCTTCAATAATCACATGTGGTAATTATGAACTCCAGCTCCATTGGCTCCATTTTGGGGGTACAGAGGGGAGGCATATGGCTCATTAAAAAGAAAAAGTGCCGTTTTCTACTTTGTCCCAGCATAACCTATTCCTGGGAATTTTCTAATGGTTCTCATTTCCTTTTCCATGATTGATATCAAGTGTACCTATGAAGGCTCATAATCCCAAGACTCTTCTTGGGCCGTTACTTCTGAGAATCCATCAGTTTGTTGCCTCTAACAGGCCAAGGAAACGCCATTTTAAAAGAACTCTCTCTGCTTTTCAGAAAGAATGTTCTTTTGGTGAAGGGTACATGAAGGGAAGTTTCTTTTCTTGTTTTGCTTTTGTTTCAAGTTCCCCTGGGGGTTACATACATCCTGTTCTGATTCCCCGGTTCCTTGGGGAAACACTTAAACTGTGACGGGAAGAGAAGGGATGCAGGCCCCAAGCCCCACGGATGGGGGAAGATGAACTAGGCTCCTCTGCGTCTGGGCTGCCCACTTTGTTTTCTCTCCTGCCCAAGGACGTCACTCCCGTGCACCGGAACCATCCAAATGCCACCCACTGACCCTTGGTACAATTCCATTTCTTACTTCCCTTTACTAAGGCCTTCCTTTGCCAGCTACTTCTGATGTTTTTAACTCTTTTTCTATTGCCCAGGCACCAACCATCCTCATGCTGAAACAAAACGCTGCAAATGGCTGGGCTGAGAAAACTCAAGTGTGGGAAATGGGCGTGTCAGAAGGATGGGAATGCAAGTTCAGATGGGGGGAGGGAGGGATTTTATATTATTTTATTTAAAAATAAAACTTTAGGATTTTCGATTATTTGACTTTATTTTCATTGTTTGTTTTCTAATAATCACAATAGATGATAGATTTTCTGCTATTTGTCCCACAAGGAATGGTACTTTTTAAATGTTCTTGTATATTCTATGGCAGTCATTCTGATAAGCCAATATATTATGATGATTAATTAAAAGAGAAGAAAGGATAAAGATAGATTTCATTCATCATTCCCATGTCCACCTGTTCATTTGATGATTCAAATAGAGACCTTCTCCTCTCCCACACCTGTCCTCAATTTATTCCTAAATCTCTTAGCAATGTCTTTTTAAAGACCTCATGATCAAAAAATAGATAAATAAATGAAAACCTCATGATCCCCTCTAGATATTATTTTCTGGGGCACTTGACTTTGTAGTTGAAATTGGCATGGGATGGACATTTTACTGCATATCTTTGCCATATATATATATATATATATATATATATATATATATATATATATATATATATAGAATCCAGGCTAAGAAATTGACTTCCATGGTTTCTCCCTACTTTGCCTTTTAAAATAAAATAGAAAAAAAGAGAGTTGTTAGCTTTATTTGGTTTGCTAACTCCATGGGTCAGGATAAACTAGAGAAAGTAAATATGAGAGGAAATGGTTGACACATCTCTATATTTATTTAGAAGAAGTATCTATAATCATGCTTTGAGAAATGTTTCCTTAGAAGAGTCACAAGGAATGGTTTTGCTAAGAAAAGTTGGGGTTGAGGTGGGGGTTGGTTGAATTTCTGCTTTACCTTCTCTGCTGAATTTAAAAAATATGTATTTTCTTCCATAAAATTCAGATAAGTTAGCGAGTTACCTTATCTAGCTTCCAGACGTGTAAAATGGACATTATAAAATTACCTGTCACATGGGCTTCTTGGGACTTCATATAACTTTTAAGAGAGTACCTGGTACCTAGTATTTTATAAATGTTAGCAATTATTATTACTATCATCATCATCAACCAATAAAACTCCCAGTGGCTCTTATATCATGATCCATTTGGGAGAGGCTGCAAACCAGTAGTCTATGAACAAGATGCTGTCAGTGGGAACAGTTTAAAGAAATTTTTGTTTTAGTTGATCCATTTAAACTCAAGATTTCTCTCTTAAAAACATGAAGCCTCTTTCCACTTTTGCTTTAAAATAAGAGGGCCTGCAATGCAAAGCCTGCATTCCTGCCAGGTACACAGACCAGAACTGATCAGACCTTTCACGGAACATGTTTGTCTCCCCAATTAGCAAAATCCCCATGTTGCCCTCCTGCCCTCTTCACTTGCCCCTTGACTTCCTGAGACATTTGCATTTCCATTCTGTCTTAGCACCTCCAAAACGTTCCCCCTATTTATTTACACAACACTGAGACAGGATGGCTGGACATTTTTGTCACATTTTAAGGGTTAAATGAAAAATGTGATATACTGACTCTCTTGAGACTGGAATTAAATTAAAAAAAAACACTCTTTCAACATCAGATAGCTTCCTAAATCCTGCAAACAAACTTCCTCCCTCAAATATCATCCAAAAACCCTTGTTCACTCATTTGAGTTGTGTGTCTCTTGCTGTGATTTTTAGTAGAGGGCAATATAAGGTGCCATTCTTAAGTGGCAAGTTAGTAAGACCCAAGGTGTCTGAGGGATGTCCTCTCCACTCTGATAACAAACAGGGCAGTGTCTAATTATTTGCATAGAATTTGGATCCCCAGATAATTCAGTGTCTATGTGGTTCCATTTCACCTCTATTTATTTCCATTGACTTGCATATCAGCTATGTCAGGTTGATGGGCTGACTAGTCCCTAGGGTGGCTATTATAAATACAGGTGTTGCAGTGAAGTGCTTCCAGTCTTCTGGAATAACATTTGAACTAAACAAGTTCTCCATAATCAAATTAGTGATGTATTGCTTGTACATAATTGTTGGATATTAGTAGTTCGTTTACTTTCTTCTAAGTCACCAGACTTCTTAGAGGTTCTTTATAATATACTCTTAGCTGGTAATTAAGAGAAGCTTCCCCATGTGGGACTGAATGATTTTTTTAAACTAAATATTTGCAGTGGTAGGTGAAGATATGATCTTGGAGTACTGATCCACTTTTCTTAGTTTTTATGGCTGCCTAAGACTTATGGATGCTATATATCATTATTGTCTTGGTATAAATCCTCACCAAAGCTTTCTCCAAAATATACATGTTTTGTGAAGTGGAGATAGGAATCCACCCACAGCAGAAAGTCAAGGTGACTAGGTTCTAGTAAATAACTCTAGGAGGACATCATGGGGGCTGGATGAAATCTGTTTCTTTCTCATTGGACCTATTTATGTTTATTCTCTAGTGGGAGTGAGGGTCCTTTGTTCTAAATTCTTTGATATTCTTTGACAAAGCTCAGATCTCAAGTGCTGGGTTAAATCAGAGACTTAGAACAATTGCTCCTTACTATATTGAGTTAGATTGGAAGAAACACCTACAGCCAGGCTTAGTGTGGTCTTACAGCATGGGGCTGACCAGAAGTAGGTAAGCATCTCTGTAGGAAGTGATAGGGAGGTCAATATTTTTCCCATGCCACAAGGTTTCTGAGTTTGAGCTCAAGAATATTACAGCTCTGAATTTGAACCCCTGATGCCCCACCTACTACTATTAAGACTGTGAGAAATTTTCTTTGTGGGTGTCTATTATGTATGTGTGTATAATAGACTGTATGATTTCAACTCTATTTAAAACTCTCTTTGGTTTCTCTTTGGTTTAATAGTAATACTAAAATCACACATTTTATAGGGTTATTATAAGAATTAAAAGACAATATATATATAACCTAGAGCCTAGTACAAAAACAACTACTCAGTTGGGGCAAGCATGGAGTTGTAATAATTATTTGTTAAGAATCTGTTGGCTTTAGCTGCCAAAGTCCCTTCCTGATCTTGACCATCCTGAGGGAGGTTTTTTTAACTAGACCATCACTGTGTTCCTGCATTTCCAGTCTCTGTGATGAAAAGTTAAGTGTGATAGAGGTGAAGATGTTCTTTTTAGGTATAATTATGAGAAGGATAGGAAATAACACTGTGCTAGAATCGCATGTTCACCTTTTATTGTAAGGAATGAACATTCAGACATATCAGAAGCAAACATGCTTATAATATGTAGACTTATGTCTGTGGATACTTCATGGGAGAAATTAGACATAGATGTGAATGGAACTAAGGTAGACTGGGTTCATGAGGAGCTTTGTTCAGCTATGGGTTCTTTTGATAGAAACAATGGAAAACATGGGTGACCCAATGTAACTGTCACTGTCCTTCAAATTCCCATAACTTCTTACTAGAAACTTTGAGAAGGAAGCTCCCTACCATCCTCCTCTTTCAGCTCTAATTAATCCCCTGCACTGCTGTCACAGTAACTTCTAAAAAGTGGCTCTCATCATGTCCCTCTCTGTTCAGGGATCAGCATTGGTACTCATTGCTTATCCAAGTAAGACTAGTGACCATGACTAAAATGAACCTAAGACCTAGATACATTGTTGCCAATCCTTTGCGCCTTGAGTCCAGGTGGAGTTTGTGGTCCCACACTCAAGGAGAGGCTGGAAGGAAAGTGAAAAACTCAAAAAGACTTCATGTCCTCTAAACATTCCCCAAGTGATCTGGATTTAGAAAGCTAAAAGGAATACAATCTCAAGTGTTTAACTCACGTCTGAAGATGATAAGTATCTTGACAACTAAACACATTTATGGTTCCATTATGCCTGGTCTGGCTGGAGCGATACAGCAGGTAGGGCATTTGCCTTGCACACGAAGGACCTGGTTTTGATTCCTCTGCCTCTCTTGGAGAGCCCGGAAAGCTACAGAAAGTATCTCGCCCCCACAGCAGAGCCTGGCAAGCTCCCCATGGCGTATTGGATATGCCAAAAACAGTAACAAGAAGTCTCACAAAGGAGACATTACTGGTGCCCACTCGAGCAAATCGATGAGCAATGAGATGACAGTGACAGTGACAGTGACAATGCCTGGTCATTTGTTCAGTTCCTAAAGTTAATCCTACAGTTTCCATGAAGAGTCACTAAAGGGACCTGGAACTCAGCTTTTTCAGTTGATTCCCTTTACACATTGGAACTGACTGTTTCCATGCTTCCAGCATATACATCTTCTACCCTTTTTTGAAAAAATGCTGATATCATCTGGTTGGAATTTTGTGATTCCTAGGGGAGTTGCCATTATATATGGCTGTTTAGTGTTCTCTGGAGAGTAACTTACTTTCTCTGTAAATACAAGTTGAGGTAACTCATCTTTAGATTCTTTAGAAAAACTAAATCTTTATTAGTCAAATAAAGCAACAACTCCCTCCAACCCAGAAGGGTTCAACTGGAAGGCACAAGAGGTAACTTTGGCAAAGGTAGAAGGTATAGTCTCGGATTTTGCACCCTAACACAATGCTCTCTCTCTCTCTCTCTCTCTCTCTCTCACACACACACACACACACACACACACACACACACACACACATACAAACTCACACACACACTTTTTTCAAGGTTCTATTTCTTAACTCAGCAAGCTGGAGAATGCTGTCTTTCTCTTGGGGTTTAAGAGTTGACCTGGGGGAGGGGTGGGGTGAGGGAGGTCTGGTTAAGCCAGAATTAAGTTGCAACAGTCTGCCTCAGCCCTCTAACTGTACTCCAGACACAATTCTTTTATGTTGCATGTACTCATTTCAATATTCAAAGCCAAGAAGGAAACATTAGGGCCTGAGGGAAAGTTCAAAATGCAGATTGGATAGTTCGCATGCAGAAGTCCTGCATTAAATTCCTGGCATTGCATAACACCTGAGCACTGCTAGGAGTTGTTTCTGAATACTGCCAACTTCCTGAATACAAAAATTTTTATGTTCAAACTGGCCGTCCACCTACGAGATGGTCGGACTTCTTCATCAAGACCCTGAACGAACAGTTTGATGCTCTTTGTGTTCCTGGAGCAAGCAGACGCCACAAACGCCATAGGGCCACACTAGCACTCAACAAGGATGAATGGAGACGTTACTGGCGCCTGCTCGAGCAAATCGATGAGCAACGAGACTGCAAATGATACAAGTGATAGTCATATAAGATATATGCACTTCAATACTATGAAGCAGCCAAATCATGGAAACAGTTTAAGTGTCCATTGATGGATAAATGGATAAAAAGTTTGTGTTAAGTACACATATGGGATTGTAGTCAGCTCTAAGGAAGATGGAATATTCTAAGGAAGATGGAATATGCCATTTGCAACAACATGAATGGAACTTGAGGTGATCATGTTAAGTGGAATAAATCAAAAGAAAGACAACTATTGGAATCTATCTAATGTATGGAACATAAAGAAGCAAAGCAAATGAAAAAACAAAATAAGAACAAACCCTTAGGCTCAGAAATGATAGTTACCAGAGGAGAAGGGGAAATAGAGTGGGAAGAAGGATAGAGGAGAAAATTGATTAATAGTAAATGGTACTAGAATTTGGTGATGGAAGTGGCATAGTTCATTAGTTGGTGTGAAGCTGCATCACTGATACTTGTATCACTTGTATCACTTGTCATCCCGTTGATCTTCGATTTGCTCGAGGGGGTGCCAATATCTGGAATGAGCAGATACCATCACTGATATTAACATAGTAATATAAGCCAACAATATATATGGAAAAAAACATTGCAACTAATTATTTCTTAATACCAAGTCACAAGAAATATAGGTTGGACAAATATTTAAAATCAATTTTAAATAATGATCCCTGGGGACTCCTACTTACCTGCCTGACATAAGTCAGAAAGCCTCTTATCTTAGTATTGCACTGAGCCAAGGCACCTTAGCTTCTTGTGTACAGAAGATCCTGGGAACTGGTAGATCTTCTGGCAGAGTTGACTGTTTTTAGATTAGGTATTTGTCCAAAATCCTCATTTATCACGATTTTGTACAAGTTTTTATCTTAAACATTGAAAGTTACAGACTTTTGTATTACATTTGATGACAATTTGAATTAACGTCTAATTGTTATATTTTTCCCTTATCAGAGGAGAGATTTTGTGAGGGGCACAAAGGTTCTTCCACGACATGCTGGGAACAAGAGAACTCTGTGATTCTCCAGGAAAGATTTCCACTTTCCCAATCATGAGCTAGTAAGTTCTATCAATTAGGAGTCTCTACAAGGTTTGGTTATTGACCCATGTCCCAAGGCAGTTTTTTTTAAAATATCAACATAAGTATCTTTGACTCTTCTCACCCTCAGAGATATGACCTAGGAAATGCCTCTCATAAAATCTTGAGCTCAGCAGCTGATTCCTTATGAAGCTAACTGTGTGCAAAAACAAAAATAGAAGTCAATGATTTCCTACAGCCCCCAAACTGCTTCGTTTTTCCAACAGAAATGTTGTAGCACATTACTCCAAAATGTATACTAGGACCCCTGGGTATTTTACAAGTGAACAATGGCTGAGTCATTTAATTTAAGAAACACAGCTAGCTAAGCACTCATTTATTTGTGGAAAAAAAGAATCCAGAGGGCTTTTATCATGCTTGCACAAGATCCAGATATCTGAAGACTCTGAATCCATAAATACCCTGTGACATGATGGGCCATTATAGCTCTTAAAGACTCATTGCTGTCTCTTGGATCAAACTGGCTCTTCCCGTTGAAGCCTGGGAAGATTTATATGCTGACAATTTTAAATCATATCTCTATTTAAAACTCACTATCTTGGGAATGGACTTTAAACTATTTTTGCCTGCTGGTATGTGAAACTCTAAGTTCCCCAGTAGAAAGTCTTAGGAACATTTCAATTCTCAAGACTCGTATCTGTACACACCTGCAACTTAAACCTTACCTCCTCTTTCCCCTCAGGGGATGAATCTCACTTAAGTGGATAAGTCTCATAGTCTAAGACTAACCACTTAACTCAAACTTGACCCAAATCACATAAATCACTTAATTTTTTATAGAGATAAGTGTTAGAATTAATAACCAATTTTTTTTCTTTCTGGGTCACACCTGGTGATGCAAAGGGTTTACTCCTGGCTCTGCACTCAGAGATTACCTCTGGTGGTGCTCAGGGGACCATAGGGGATGCTGGGAATCGAACCTGGGTCAGCCGCATGCAGGGTAAATGCCATACCCTCTGTACTATCGCTCCAGCCTTAAATAACCAACTTTTAACCAAAGGTTAATCATTAAGATTTTGGTCCTGACCAGAGAAGAACTAGGGCCACACTGTTCCATTAAAAGAAAAGAGGGGGGATGAGGACAGGATGGGGGTGGTGGGAGAGATGCTGGGACCAGTGGTGGTGGAAAATGGGCACTGGTGGAGGGATGAACACTCGACCATTATATGACTGAAACGCAAGCACGAAAGTTTCTAAGTCTGTAACTGTAACTGACGGTGATTCACTAATAAAAATTTTTTAAAATGATAGAAAAAAGATTCAAGTAGCTGAGGGTAACTACCAATGTCATATAGAAAGTTCAAAAAGAATGAGAACTCTGAAAGAATCTTGGGATTAACCCTCTCCCCTCACTTCTCATATCCAATGACCAAGTCATTCTGTCCTATTGATTCTTCTACAGTATCTCTCAGCTCCAACTCCTCTTTTCCATTCCTTCTGCTACAGTCTTAGTTCAAGCTTAATTCAGAGATAGGCATCTCTCCTCAAAATTACACATTTCCCTACATTGTCAACAGCAACATCTTTTAAATTTGGAGAACACATCATATGTAAAACTGGATCATTCACTTTCAGAAGGTGTTTCTGTCACTTTCCTGATTTCACCTCTTCCCATCATCCCCCAAAACATCTTGGCGAATTACTCTCTGCTTGGAACATATTCCTATGTTCCTGCTCTCATTGTTGAAAACCTAAATTTCCACAAAACCCCACTAGTCCATCCACTAAGAATTCATATGTTCTGCCTCATACTATAGCCTAAAATACTCTTTTTGCAAAGCTCATAATATTAATCTCTTGGCATGTTCTTTAATTATTTTCTGTATACCTCTGTCTTCTTGTCAGATTGTAAACTCTCTGAGGTTAGGCTTTATCATGCAATATCTAGCACAGAGTCCTGCATGAAACTGAAGCATGCAATGAATATATATATATACATACATATATACATATGCACAGATAAGATTTAGTAATTGATCCTTTATGCAGAAAAGTTACTGGTGTCAAAGAGATGAACTGAAAATTCAAGATAGTAAGAAGAGAAAGAGTGGTAGGAAAAATCAGAAGTTTCTTGCTAAGAGGTGTCTTTTATATCATGAGGATATGATATGAATATATGCAGTCTTTCAGTGAAGGCTATTATCATGTTCATCTAGCTTTTCTCTTCCTAGTTCTCTTCTGTATAAAGCCTAGAAACAGTTTATTTTTGATCATTCTCTTATCTAGCACTGAAAATTTAGTATATATAACAAGGTCTGTGCTGCTCTCTAAGGTCTCAGAAATCTTAAGCATTTTTAGTTATTGAAATTGGTAATGAAATATTTCTACAGTTGTTTTTTTGCTTCATCCAACAGTACTGCTGGTGCATTTTGACATATCGCTATTTTTAAATCCTTTTTATCTTCAAACCATTTAGGAGCTGTCTCTAGGTCAACCCAGGTCTCACATTTTCAGTATGTTGCTGATTTTCCTTGCAAATTGAAATGCATTACTCTCGCGCCTTAAAAAAATTGAACAAAAACATCTAATAACTTTTATAGTCATTCCTCTGAAGATATTCCCTCTGTCCCTGTCACCAATTTCCCCAAAATACAAAACCTTCATCCACTTTATAGAAATAAATCTTGCTCCACATTCATCCACCTATGGAGACTACAGATGCTCTGTTCTCTCCACTCTGTCCTCTCCAAGTTTTTTTCTTTATTTTATGCCTTTAGATGCTTTTTTAAAATAACAACATTCCAAGGAAAGTATTACTTGCCTCTCTATCTCCCTACCCTTCTAATTCATTTTTCTTTGTCTGTGGAATTATTATATGACATAGAAGTGAAAAATTTGATGTCTTACTATAAGGTGAGCAATGTACTTTGAACTTTATTTGGATTATCTCCAATTTCTCATCACAGTTTTTTGAAGAAAATACCATTTTCTTCCCTTTTTAAAAAGTTGTTGTTATAAGGGCCACCTAGTGTTGCTTGGGGGAGGGAATGTGGGTGTGGGGAGAGCTCAGGCAACTTTCTACCTTGAGATGTTGGAACAAACACAAGGCATGTATTTTACTACTTGAGCCGTACCCCTGGCCTTAGAAAAGTACTGTTTTCTTGCCCTCTTTATAGAGAACGGAGGTGTTAAAAGATGAAATAGCTTGTCCACACGGTCAACGTTAGACCCAACTGCTGTTTACCTGTCATGCAGGATGTCTTGCTCCATGGAGCCTAGTATGACCCACTGATTGCTGGTACAGCAGAGCAGGACAGAGATGCTGATGTCTCACATCCAATCCTCTAAGCCCACAGACTGCCTCCCTGGCACAGCACCTGGTTGCCAGAGAATTGTCCTTCCCCACACATGCTCAGGCCACTTCTACCTGAGAGAAGGAAGGGTCTCCCAACAAGTCTGGCTCATTCTTGCCTGATCCCTTCTTTTGGCTAACTTTATTCGGAGTGTTATACCACTGGCACTGGGCAACAAGCAGGCTCTTGTATTCCAGCCTACCATAGCAAAAAGCAATGAAAGAAATGTCTACATTCTCTATATCTTTTTCCATTGTGCAGTTGTGGCTCACAGTCTCCTAGAAACACAGATCCATCGACATCAGCCCCCTTCTCTTGCAGGCAACTCAATTGTACAGCTTATCAAGAACTGATGAGAATCAGAATCCAGTCAAAACTGAAGGCAGACACACAAGAGATTTCCTACAAATTCTGCTGGCATCTGTTAAACAGACTATTTTCTGAAATGCTTTTGTTTCCTGTCCCCTTTCCCCACCACAATCTGTCAGTAAGCAGAACTTACTCCTGGCTCTGCACTCCTGATGGGCTTGGGAGACCATATGGAATACTGGGGATTGAGTATGGGTCTGCTGTGTGCAAGGCCAGTACCTTACCTGTTCCACCATCTCTGTGGTCCCTAGAAATGTATTATCTTTATTTTGCCCAATGAATACCTAAAATAAACAAAATATTTAAAGATAAATAGAATGTGATGTCTTCTCCTTGTGATAAGTTCTGCACAAGATACAACCAGAGTAATGTAGATTAATTTTTGCTCCAACTCAGCTCTTGACTGTCAAAATTCAGCAAATTCTCAATTGTCACCACCAATTTCCCACCTACATTTGAGGAACAATTATTTATAAATTCCGAGGATATTTTTTCAGGTACTTTATTCTGATTTTTTAAAACAACTTTCCAGATTGTGTCCTGAGAAATGCTTGTAATGCATTTCAAACTGTAAAGACTGAGTATCTTCTACTTTTCCCTGACAACTTCATAGTATGAATGACATATTCTTTATTCATATTATTTTAACATCTAAAACTGCAACCTGGACACTCAGAACCATTACTGCTGTGTCTTTAAGTCATTGTTCTCACCCATCCTTTCATTATAAAACAACTATCTGGGCATCTTGTGTCACCACGGGTCCTGGGTGGGAGTGGACAAAAGTAAGCTCGAATGGTGGCAGTGGAAGAAGAGGTCAGGGAAGAACAGATATGGTATTTGGGGGCAACATAAGACACTGGCTGGCTTAGGGGAAGAGGACAGATGGATGGCAAGCTGCAGCAGGTCTGTGGGAATAGTCATGGACAGAGTAGCTGGCACCCAGAAATGTCCCCAGGTTCCATTTATCTTACCTGCAGCTGAGCCTAACAAGTTCCCCCTTTAGCTTCCCAAGTTTTCTTTAGTCATCCCTTCTTTTTCTCTCTTCCTCTCTCTTTTACTTCTGCCAAGTTTCTCCTGCTCTTTTCCTCTTCCTCATGACCAGTTTCAGCCCTGCCAGGGTGCCTTTTAGTCCTTGCTGCTGGTTCCAGAACCTTAGGCATTACTGCTGCCAACGCTTAATGACTGTGACTAAATTCCTAGTATATAAAGGAGAAAACAGGAAATGAGTGTCTGTCAGTGGATTGGGAATTAAAAACTTGATCTTCTGGTTTGTCTTCTTATGGATGTTGCTGTTTTACTTTTATTTAGAGCCACATGGTCGTGCCCTGTGTCACTAGTATCACTATCACTTAGTTCCTTTTTCTGCTGGGAGTGGGGTTGGGGTGGGGGTTGGACACACCCAGGAGCCATTCCTTACTCTGTCCACAGGAATGATCCCCTGCTGTACTCGAGAGACCATATGAGGTGAGGGGATTTGAACCAGGATTGCAACTGACTCAACAGCATGCAAGACAAGTGCAAAATCTCCTGTACTCTCTCTTTCTTTCTGATTCCTCATTGCCTTTTTACACTGAGAATAGACGTTCTTGTGCCAGAGAGAACTCAGATTTTACTAAATCCTGCTAGATGGGTCTGGCACCCTGGTTTGTGGAGCAAACGGAAGGGAGTGGAAGGTAAGTCCTACATGAGTGTAGATGGTCAGCTGCTGGATCCCCCCACTTACCTCTCCTTCCAGCCTCAGCTTTAAGCTGGGGCCTAATCACCTAATCAGAAGTGAGCAGAGAAGCAAATTCATAAATAACTGGTTGAATAATGCTATTTGGAAACAAAGGTGGGCAAGAGAGGGAAAGCTAAAGATGGCTCACCAGAAAAACACAGGGGTAGAGAAGGGCACTGGTTCTCCTTGATTCTTATTTCTCTTGTGTGGCAACTCTGGGAAGTTAGGATTCCACACAGAAGGTCTAGATGCATGTTAACAGGCTGTGCTGCTTCACGGCTTGGGATAAATATTCATACTTAATATTGGTTCTAGGGTATGAATTTTTAGATCATAATTCTTTTAAATTTATTATAGTTTTAAACTTAATTGGATGAAAATATTTATTGGTTGGGGGAGGGGGATGCAATTACACAATTATCAAAGCTAGAATGAATCCTAGGAGGGACACTAAAACTATCCTTAAGTACTGAAAGGATTTTATTACAGCAAGTCTTAAAACAATAATGAATGCTATGTGTTCCTCGCCTTTCTTCCACAATAGAAAAAGGAACACACGGGATTCAAACAGAAAGCAGACATGCATTTGTGGAGGAAGAAACAAGACAGGGCTCCATGCCAACCATCCTCACAAGCCACTGCTCCCCAACCTAAATTCACTTTTTCTTTGAACACCAAGAAAGGAGAGGGTGGGTGGGTAGGGAAACTCTAGCAAGGTTTCAAACAATGAAATGGAGATGTGGGAACTAGCATTAAAAATATGTTGGCATTTTCCCAAGCAGGGAGTGCTGACAAGTATAATCCTATTACTAAAATCACATCAACAGTGAGATAAATGGAATAAAAACATGATCGGGTGCCACCCCAGTGGCTATTTGTCCACAAAAATCTTACCACATTGTATCAATCTGTCCCCTTCAAAATGGTACAGAGCAGGAAGCCCTGTTAAGGAGGCTTTTAAAACACATCATTGAGATTACAGCACCTTTTAAAATAAACAGCACTGAATACCAACACAGGTAAAATGTCATTGTGAGACGGGGATCCGATATTCAGTGGTGTGCTTTATGGCTTTCCAGTGTGTGATAAAATCTGTTCACCAGATGTACTATTTGTCTCCTGTGTAGCATACTTGAGCATCCTGTAGGCCTGAGGCCCATTTATTTCATGTAATTGCCTTTCCTGTGCACACCTTAGGGCACCCTAATTCTCTGTTTTATTTCAGGCACTGTACAGGGTACCATCTGGTAGTTTAAAACTCATCCCATTTTATTGCACTACTGCAGTGGTTATATTCCACCATACTGCAGGCCTTCAGTAGAGACAGACTTCTCACTACCAGCTATTTATGTTTGCCTGAAATAGAGTAGCCTGCAACTATCATCTTGCAGGATTCACACGTTGATCATCACTGGTCCATACCAGCCCGACAGAGCAACCTGCCGACTCAAAGCAGTTTCGAATTGCTTCATGCGCAGCTGTTAACTCATAGAATGGGGATTCTAAATTCTTCGCCTACTTCTGCACATAATGATATCTTTTTTAGTATCTCATTTGTATTATTTCAGTTCAGATGAGCACAAAAATAAATGTATTTCATCACATCTGGAAAAGTACCTCAGAGAAATCACTTAATAGACAAAGCTGCACACCTCATTATGAGGTTCGTCACTCATTTCCAGCCCAACCTTACCTCTGTCCCTCATCAACGGGGCTTTCACTGTTGTTTTCATTAAATTGCTAGATCATTTTTCAAGGGGATTTGCAAAATCTTGGAAAGGCAAATTTGGAAATAATATACTTGGCAGCAGAAAAATAAATCTCAACCACACAGCTTTTCTGTTGCAGGTCCCCAGTGAGTACTCCTTCCCTCAACCCGTGCGCAAATTAAATAGGAAGTAACAAACCCTGCTCTTGAGGAGAATTTGTCTCCAACCTGAAATTGAGCAACCCACCCTCTCCCCACCCTCAACCCCCTATAGGTCACCCACACAGCTGGGCATGCCACTTTAATAAAGGGTCCCTGGCATGCAGATAGCACCCGCCCAGCTGCAGACTTCTCCATGAGTCATTGTTCACCTGCTGGTTTCTGCCTCACCAAATCCCTCTTGCTGCATGTGTTTGGCTTCTCCTTTCCCCCTCCCCTCCCCTTTCTGCT